>NC_034600.1:1609333-1659266 GCF_900095145.1 Mus pahari | reverse complement strand
CAGGGGGGAGAGAGAGAGAGAGAGAGAGAGAGAGAAAGAAAGAGAGGCTTGTGTTGTGCAAATGGAAAATGAGGATTGACTTAAATCCCACAGTGGGTCCCGCTGGCCGCAGACTCACTGTGCGATTCTCGTCCAGAGCCTCATGATAGCAACTGGAATACACACAGTCAACAACTGGAAGACCATGCATGTTGCTCTTGGTGCTGCTGAGTGTGCTGGCTCAACAGAAAGGGGCAAGTGGGTGTCTTTGAATTTTTGCTTCCATCTAAATTAAGAAAGCAAAAGTAATAGTGCAGTCGGGGGGGGGGGGGGTTTGCAGAGATTTCCGAGCGTTTCTGGCGCCTTTGACCAGCTCATTCTCTCTCTGTAATTTGAACAGAACTACATTCACATTTAACTTACCCATAGGGTCTTCTCAGAAGTCATGTGGGGTACGGGCTTCTATAAACTCAATCACGTGCTCCCAGTAGCAGCCATCTGTCCTCATTTGGCATCATTACTGGGCATCAGTCCAGTGCCTGGTATTGCTGTGCAGAAAAACTCTGGCAAATGCCTTTACCTTTTCTTCTAATTTGCAAATGCCAGAGATTTCCTCTTACCCTTGGCCCCAGCAGTGTCCCTTCACAGTCTCATCCTCTGCCCTAATCTGGCCTCCTCCTCTCTGCCCTAATCTGGCCAAGAGAACTCAGCTGTTTTGATATCCCGTGAAACAGCGTGCTGATGAATCTCATTCTGCCCAATTCCTGCAGGTTGGATTTGGCCATCAGGAAGTGATTGGTGCTGTCCTGCTCAGAGGCAGTGACAAAGTACCACACTCCACGCAGCTTAAACAATGGCATCTTATTTAATACCTGTTCTGGAAGCCATAAGTTAGGCACCAGCAGGGCTGCGTGAGGAAGGGCGACTCTGCCTGCCTGCCCACCTTCCTTGTGGAAATGGTTTCTTCTCATCACGCTTACACGGGGCCTCTCTGCTGTCTCTTGTTATAAGGTACACTTGCCCTGACTCCATGACCTCATTTAACCTATTTACCCCTAAAACCTTCTACCTCCAATGACAGTCTTCATGGAGAGTTGAGGCTTTAACATGTTCCCTAGAGGAGAATGGGGCTTCATCTACAACAGGCATCTCAAGTTCACAGCAGGCAGAAGGTGAACTTCTGGAAGGGAACTCTCACAGGCTCATCCTCTTAGCACCAAAGACATAATCTGAGGCACAGTGGGATAACGTTTCCTAGGGAAAGGAAGAGGTGCTGGGTGTCCTTACACCCGCAACTGGAATGATGCACTCGCTACCCCGAGGATATCCCAGGACGTCAAAGTATGCTAGAGTCCCATGTACCCCAAGCTTCTATTAGTGGGCATGGTGCTTTTCACAGCACGCACTGAGCACTTCATTACTGAGTGGGTGCTGGAGAGGCCAGGTGGCCTCTGGGACACAAGTGACCCATGGAAGCACATGGTTACAACCACGTGTCTCTAGTGTTCTCTGAGAGGATTTCTGTCTTCCTAGCCTTAAGGGAAAAGGATCCCCTATGCCTGTCCTTCCTGACACACGGGAGCAAGCTGGGAAACAGAGTGCTGCATTATGTCCAAGCAGAGAGGACCCAGGATGAGCACAGGGGTCCTTGGTCAAGATCACCAAGCTGAAACCCCAGCTGTCCCCCTCTCTTCCGTTTCCTGTGCTTCTGATTTGGGGGCTAACGATAATTAAGTACCTTTAGTGTGCAACACAATAGGTCAGCTCAAATGTGAGTGTGCAAGAAGATAGTGATTACAACTTGATAGAAGCAGCTGAACTCTACATAGACACTGAAATGTTTCTGCACAGGGTCAGGGCTATCCAAACCTCCCCAGGATGGCCTGGGCCCCGTAGCCCTGCTTAGTCCCCTAGTCATCCTCAAGGTCAGCCAACGTGTGTGCCAGCTCAGATCACAGTTCTAGGGAGACGTTTCCACTACAGCTTCCTCCTCTTTCTTCTCTTCTTCCTCCCCCTCTCCTTCTTCTTTCTCTTCCTTCTCCTCTTCCCCCTCTTTCTCCTCCTCTTCTTCCTCCTCCCCACCTTCTTCCTGTTCTTCCTTCCACTCTTCCTCCTCCTCCTCTTCCTCCCCCTCCTCTTCTTCTTTCTCCTCCTCTTCTTTCTCCTCTTCCTCCTCTTTTATCTCTTCTTCCTTTTCCTCCTCCTCCTCCTTTTGTAGAATCAAAATTAAAAGCTATAAATGGCTTCACGCAGGATTGCTCAGAATCATTCAGAAAAGCAGTGCTTTCTCCATTGCCAGGAGGGTTTTACCACCATGGACAGCGCCAGGCCTTTGCCAGCACTAGGTCAAAGAAGAAAGGACTACAGGAAGACTTCTCTGAAAATATACATACATGAAGCAAGCAGGTTACATTTAGGAATATACGTGTAGAGCACGCGCGCGCGCACACACACACACACACACACACACACACACACTTACAAATACGCATGTAATAGCAATTAGTGGGGAAAAGAGGCCATGAATTTGAAGGAGAGCAGGAGAGGTATATGGGAGGGCTTGGTGGCAAGAAATGGATGGGGAAAATGTAGTTATTGTATTATATTCTTAAAAATAAAAATAAAAAATTAAGAGAACAAACGCAACAGCACTCTTGGTTCTACCAAGAACTTCAGCAAGCAAAGTCAGAAGCACCCAACCTCAGGAGAATTACTGCTGTATGTAAATTTGTTTTAAAATAGAATATACAGTCCAATACCTGAAACTAGAGATGGGGGTTAGCATGTGTCTGTTAAAATTTAAATGCCCATCACCACAGAGGGGAGTTCATGTAAGCGTGTCCAGCCAGTGCCCACTGGGGAGGCTTTTGTGGCAAGGAGAAGGTTGAAGCCCAGAGATGAGAAACAGCCTGTATGGGGCCAAGGCTGCAAAGGGGCAAGAGACCGGCTTTGGGTTCACACTCCCGAAAGCTCACCCTGTGGGAAGAGTCCTTAATCCTGATCCTCAGGCTTGGTGCCTGTGAGCTGTGAAAGATGAGTGACATGGACTGGGAGGGTCTCAGTGGAAAGCTGCTTACCGTTAGGACCACCCACTTAGTCACATGACCACACCCAGTCACATGACCACCCATCTAGTCTCATGACCACTCATCTAGACACTTTCTTCATCATTTCTGGTTCAGTTTTTAAGAAACTCAGATGTTTCTTAAAAAGAATGATTTCCTTCTCTTCAACCACAACTCCAATGGACGCACACAAATGCACACAAATGCACACATATACATGAACATACACACCTGTGCCAACACAGACATATGCTCATTAAAACATTCCCGTCTGCGCACACCTTCCGGTAGGCTCACATGCACACAGCTGCGCACATGTTCATTCACACGCACCACAGACACAGTGAATCTAGCTTCTCAATTTCCTGCTTCTCAGAAGCCATCAAGATCTGTATGTGTTGGTGCGGGAACACCTGGTTTTCTGCTCTGTGCCTGCAGCCGCAGCCGTACTTCTCTTATTCCTCATCTTCCTGTGTTTTCCCAGCTGTTGTCAAGTAAATAATGCTATTGTCCTAAAACCTGGACACCTGGAAACATGGCCAGAGGGTCTTAGCAGACATGAGTAAGGCTCATGGCAGGGCATATTATCCCCATGTGCCCAGGGGATCCAATGACACCACAGGGTCCTTTCCAAATGGAGGCATCAGGGCCACATCTGGGAAGCTGACCTGAGACAGTGGATGATGGAGGGGTGACCTCTGAGGAAAGAGGAGGGGCTGCAAACCAGGGAGACTTGCTTGGATTGTTCACCCAGTAGAAATTGAGAAACAAGGAATGGGAGTCTCTCTAGAACACCCCACCCCCACACACACACACCCAGACCCCTAGCCCCGCCCCAGACCTCTAGCCCCGCCCCAGACCTCTAGCCCCACCCCAGACCCCCTAGCCCCGCCCCAGATCGCTAGCCCCGCCCCAAACCCCTAGCCCCGCCCCAGACCTCTAGCCAATGAAACGAATTTTGAACTTCCGTCCTCTAGAACTGCCAGGTGACAAGTCTCCATGATGTCAAATCAGTAAACTTGTGGCAGCTTCTTGTGACTGCCACAAGGAATAAAAAGAGGGTGAGTGCGCCTGCACGTGTGTTTCTTTTCCTGGCCAAATCGAATCATGGAAAATTGGTTGTTTTGTGCTGTTTGGAAATTGATGGAATCGATCCCTAGCACAGCAACACTTTAGGAAGTATTTTCATTTGTTATTTGGAGGTTTCATGCGCGTCTATAACGCATTTTAGTCACACCCATCTCTCACTCCCCATTGTAATCCCCTCAAGCCCTCCGAACATCTCCCCCTCCCAACTCCATGCTACTTTTTATTTTTAATACCGCACTGAGTCCAGTTGCATTGTCTATGTGTAAGTGGGTCTGAGGTCTTCCACTGGAACATGGGCAACCTAGTGGAAGCCATACTCCCAAAGAACCATCATCCCCAACAGGCCACTGTCAACTGCCGAGAGCCTCATAGCTGGGGTCGGGGCCTCGGGATCCTCTCTTCTGTCTACGCTGACATTTGGATTGACTCGTTTTTTGACAGCACCGCCTTCCTAGAGGGAGTCTGTGGAATTCCTTTACATGGGTGAACGTGTCCTGTCTTCCAGTTCTCAGCACCTTCACACTTGCTCATTTCACTGGCAGACGTGGTGTCATATAAGGTGGCCAGACTGCTATGATGCCAGTACCATGCTGTCTCTGCAGGGTGGACTCTGGGGCTGGCAGCTGCCATCCACTCTCATTCCAGCAAAGGCGAGCCCTTCTCCATGCTTACCGAAAGCAGGGGGCCTCATACCCTCATTCTGCCCCTTCACCATGGTCACCGAATTCAGGGGCCTGTTGCATATTGATTCAACATATATGTGGCTTTATTCCAAAAGATACCTCAGCGCTTTCTGTCTCACATATTTGGCTATTTGTTCTGTCATCATACACACCTGTTCTGTCAAAGCATCTTACATTTATTCAATATTCCTTCAGCAGAAGTGCCCAAACAATCAGTGCCCACACCCACTTTGTCCCCGTGTAGTAAATAAAAAGGCTGCTGCTTCTTCTTCTTCTCCTCCTCCTCCTCCCCTCGCTCCTCCTCCCCCATCCTCCTCCTTTTAAAAAAGATTTATTTATTTATTTATTTTACTTGTATAAGTACACTGGAGCTGTCTTCAGGCACACTAGAAGAGAGCATCAGATCCCATTGAGCCACCACGTGGTTGCTGAGAATTGAACTCAGGACCTCTGGAAGAGCAGGTGGAGCGCTTCACCGCTGAGCCATTTCTCCAGCCGCAGGCCTCTTTTTAAGCACGCATCACTGGTATGAATGACATAGAGATGGGCTCTCAGTAGCACAGACCTTAAATCAGAAGCTGAAACTGGTGCTTAGAAAAGATTAAGGTCACACACAGGACTATCGGGCAGAAGAATGTTAAATGCAAAGGGCTGGGCTGGGGAAAATTCACTGAGCAAGCATGAAGACCCAACTCCCTAGGACCCGTGTAAAAGGCCACGGCTGTGCAACGGCTGTGAGCCCAGCACTACAGGAGGATCATGGGTACTCGTTGGCTGCCAACCTAGTCCAAGCACCCACACCCACACATGTACACAAACCACGTATCCACAAAAAATACAAAGAATTTAGTCACAAAAAAATCTGTATATATATATGATATATATAATAGATTCTCAGCCTTGTAATTAAAATCCAGTAAAACTAGGTTGGTGTCTGTGAGATGCCAAGTTAGCCATGAGCAGAAAGAGACAGGAGTGAAATCCATGACTTTGTGTGCAGGTGTTTGTCAAGGTTCGGTGAGATGGGCCATTGGTAGTATCAAAAGAAACCAGTGGACTTGGCAAGACTAGCTCTTAAGCTCATAATAAGATATCAATATATACACACGGGTGGTAGAGACAGTTCAGTGGTTAAGAGCACATTTTGGTCTCAGAGGACTGGAACGCCATCCCCAGCACCCATGGCAGGGATAGTCTCCCCTCTTCTGGCCGTGCCCGGTACTGCATGCATCTATTCACAAATTAAAATACCAATACAATTGTTTTGTTTTGGTTTGGTTTGGTTTGTTTTTTTGTTTTTTTTTTTTTTAAAAAACCAGGACACTAACTTCAAAAGGACAGAGAATATAAAATGTTCCTTCTATGCTAAATACAAGGAAGGAACAGTAAAAAACAGGGATGTAAGATGTAAGCAGAAGTTTATCAATGAGAATTGTTAAAATGGTGTGACGCCCAGTGGTGCACAAAGTCCGTGTGTGCTACCTACAAGGTACATACCTTGTACCTTGGCTGACGATGTGAAGGACCAAAGCTTCCCAATTTTGTTCTTATAACCTAAGCTTGTCATTGTCAGTGTAGTGATTTTGCATTTCTGTGTATATTTTAGAATCAGTTTGCCAGTTTCTGCAAGAATAATCGTGCTGGACTCTTACTTAGGAATGGTTTGAACCCACAAAATCACTTGGAGAGAATGTGGCTTTTTCTAATCCACAAGGATATGCCTCTCCTGGCTTTCCCTTTTCAGGGTAAAGACCATACACATTGCTATGGCAAGCTTTAACTCACAACTGGACACAACCTAGAGTCACTCTGGCAAAAAGGTTTCAGTGAGGAACTATCTAGATAAGGTGGCCCGTGGGCTTGTCTATAGGGGAGTATCTTGACCAGTTAGGGTGGCATTCCTGGGTAGGAGACCCTGGAATTTTTAAGAGGGGAGAGGGCAAATGTAGCACCAGGATGCATTTGTTTATCACGTTTCGTTTCTGGGCTCTAGATGTGATGTGCCACCTTCTTCAAGCTCCTGCCCCCGTAGACTGTAACTTGGGACTTTGAGATGATGTAAGTTCTTTCTTTCTTCCACTGCTTTTGTCCAAGTGTTATGCAACAGTGAAAGAAGAGATATTCAGATACTCCTAATTTTCTTCTTCTCATTTGTTCTTCGATATTGATAGATCATTTCCCCTTTCCCTGGCCTCCCTCCAGATTCATGGCCCCTCCTTGCTTCCTCTCAGATTCATGGCCTCTTTTTTCACGGTTGTCGCAGGCATACATGTATATACATCCTAAATATGTGAATACAACCTGCTTAGTCTACATAATGTTACCTGTATATATGTTTTTAGGATGACTACCTGGTGTTGGGTAACAACTGGTGTGCTCTTCCCTGGGAAAGATTATTTCTTCTGATGTCAGTATTCCTTAGGAGCCTGTAGTTCTTTGTGTAGGGCTGAGACCTTTTTACAAGGTTTGTTTTTAATTATGTGTATGTGAATATGGGTGCAAGTGTCCAGGGAGACCAGAGGAGTCAGATCTCTCTGAAGCAGGAGCCACGGCCATCCATCAGTCCTGACATGGGCACTGGATCAAACTCTGGTCTTCCTTAAGAGCAATATTCATTTCCAACCACTGAGTCATACATCCAGCTCAAGGCATGCATTTTGATATATCTATTTCTAGATAATACACACACACACACACACACACACACACACACTGTAGCTGTCTTCAGACACACCATAAGAGGGCATCAGATCACATGACAGATGGTTGTGAGCCACCATGTGGCCTGAAAATTGAACTCAGGACTTCTGGTAGAGCAGTTAGCACTCTTAAACACTGAGCCATCTCTCCAGTTCCTAAGGTCATACTTTTACAATTTTACACACACATATAATGTATTCGTGTTACTCTTTCCCCATACATCTATCTCATCTTCCACATATCCCTATAACAGCCCCCCAACACACATATACACCAGTCTCTTTTAATGACTTTAGTACTGTTACACGACCCATTTAGTATTGGACTTTTTAAACTTCACCTTCTCCGTCTTTACTGTTGGTACATAGAAATTGTGGTGGTCTGTATGAGAATGCTCTCTCCTCCACAGGCTGATATATTTGAAGGCTTGGGCCCCAGTTGGTGGAACTTTTTGGGAAGAACTAGGAGGCGTGGCCTTGTTGAAGGAGGTATTTTCCCGAGAGTGTGATTTGAGGGTTCAAAAGCCCAAGACATTCCCAGCTAGTCCTCTCTGCCTTCTATTTGTGAATGAGGATGTAAGTTCTCAGCTAGTGCTTTAGCACCAGGCCTGCTGCCATGCTCCCCACCATGATGGTCCTGAAGTCTATCCCTCTGCAACTGTGAGCCCAAATTTAAACATTTCCTTTGACAAGTTGCCTTGGTCATGGAGTTTTGTCACAGCAATAGAAAAGTAACTAAGACAGAAGTTGGTACCAGGAGTAGGACATTGCTACGAGATACCTGGCAGTGCTGTTTTCTGGAAGAATGTAGAAGATCTTGAGACTTTGGACTGGACAATGGTTGGATGCTGTAAGTGGGTCTCAATGGATGATCCTAGCAGGAGCCAGCAGGAACTGTACTGAGAGCAAGGTGTACAATGGAGATATAGTCAAGAGGTTTCACAGGGAAACATATTAGCAGCTGGGCTAGAGACCAATGTGATATTTTGGTAAACAATGTGGCTGCTTTTTGCCATTTCCTTAAGAATCTGGCTGAGGCTAAACTGAAGAGTGTTGGACTAATTTCATTTGGAGAGGAGATTTAAAGAGCCTAATATTGACCCTGCCATGTGGTCACTCTTAAGCAGAGAACAGTGAAAACATCAACAGCTGACCCTATCCATTAGGCCACGGTGCTGGACCTGTTCTATAATTCTTGAATGAATAAATAGGTCAAGGGCAAAATGATGTAGGATATGTCAATAGAAAGAAAAAATATCTGATACTCATGACTATTTTTAAAAGGCTTCTAGAACAGGGTTGAGAATGTTGTTTTCTTAATAATCAAACAGATAATTAGAAATCAGAATATGGAAATAAGATATAGAAATATTAGAAAACCAAAAGAAATTAATAGGGGTACCCTAACTAAACACTGACTTACACTTTCTTGTGAAGTATAGTGGTTTAGTGATTTGTACTATTAAACTTTATGTTCCTTTCTTATGTACCATAATTATGTCAATGAATACTTGATGAAACTTGGTCTAAAAGTTCAGTGCCACCATAAAAGTAACCTAAAAACGTCTTTTATTTTCTTGAGGAGAATTTTGGAAGAAAATGTTAATCAAAAATAGAAAAAAAGTATATTAATTCCAGGAACAGTGGAAAATAATGACAAAGTATCAATAAAATAACTTCTAACAAAAAAAAAAAAGAAATCAGAATAAAGTATATTTGACAACGGAGTATTTCCACTAAAATGGAGAGGAGAAAATATCTACTCTTCCATCACTGACTTGAGACGTGTGCATGACGGCATTGAAGTAAGAAGAAGATGGCGCTATAGGTCAGGCAGAGGCAGACTCACCTGCCAAGCACGAGGGAATCAAGCCACGAAAACTACTTAGTAACGAACTCCAGATGCTCAGGAGCTAGTGACTCTCTAACTAGTTATATTGCCGGTGATAAACTCCAGCAACAACTAATGAAGCCGAAAACCATTCACAAGTTTTCTTTGTTCTTGAGGCTCTAAATACAGCCCGGGTGTTTATTTTATACTATCTGTAATTATGTAACTTATCATTAACACCATAAATATTAACAGCAGTCACTTCTACTTTAAACGTGGATAAGCACGTTAAAAGCAGCCATGTTCAGATCGTACACTATACTATACTGAGCATCTTTCCCATCTCTGACTGCAGCTCACGAGGTCAGGCTGGACATTCACCCCCTGAACCACGTCTTCGGGTGTGCAGAAGGCAGGACTAACAGGGGCATCTGCTCTTCTCCCAGCAGTGTTAATCCAGCAATGCTGAAGAATAAAATGTGTAAAGGACCGTATCTCTTGGCCTCCCTGCCAACCCTTCCCCCCAGTCTCTTCATCTAGACATGAGGCCACACAGCTTTTCTCTATCAATCTGAGGGAGCCTCCCTATTACCTGCACTGAGGCCAAGCACAACCACAAATAGCATGGAGCTGGTAACTTCTCCTGTCTTCCATTGAGTCGACCTGAGGCAATCGTTATTTGCAAAGCCACCAACCACGTAAGTCCGAATTCCCTTGATGCAACTGACTAGTTCTCATTGCCAGGAATCTTGTGTAACAGTTGATCTGCCCAGCGTGAGATTCAGAGCCCAGTCTACACTGAAATCCAACATCAAAGTTCACACAGGACAAAACAAATTCAGCTACCTGTCCCCTCATCAAGCTTGCCTAAGAGAGCCAAAGTTGCAACTGTAGAAAATAAGAATCTTGTATCAATTTTTCCCAGTGTCTCTGGGCTTTGAATGTAGACCACAACTTCCTTTACATCAGCAACATTAATACTATGACACAGGGTAAGAGTCTGGGCGCCACTGAGAGTGTACAGGAGATGTGGGTCTTTCCAATGCTACCATTCCCGCCCCAGCACCCGTAAGATAAACACCAGTACCTCTCTGTCCATGAGATCCACCACTGTTAGGACCTAAAAACCGTCACTCATTTTCAAATACTCAAACACGCAGTATTTGTGAGCATTTCCCCTACTTCCAAGCCCCCCACCCCCATAGGAGAAAAAAAATTAATGGGCACATTTCTCCAGTAACAATCTTATGCATTGTGCCCATGTCTGATTGCTAACAGCTTATAATTTTTCAATAATAAAAATTAGCAATACACTTAAGGAGAATGAGCACAGTCACTGTGAAGTAATCGCCATAATTTCAAGTCAGAATTTTTGAAATACGTGAAGACAATTTCATTTGTGTAGTAGACTTCCATTTATTCTTAGATATTCAGTTATGGTTAAATAAAATTATTATAGATGCTAAAAAGTCATGTAATTCAATATATTTTAATTTATGAAACTCTTGGAATTTTGTTTTGGTTATATTAATGCATTGATTTAAACTGAATTAATATTAATATAGATAAAAGTAATGTTGATTATTATAAAATTATTCTGTGCTCTATCTGGAATAACATACCAGCTGGGAAGTATAATTTTAAAAGATAATGTTCAACTCTGAGGTTTTTTCCAGTTAATAAACATACTGATATACTGGTTTAAGATGTATTTTTCTGGTCAAGAAACGAGTAAGCAAGTCACTGGAGCAGAACAGAAACCTTAGCGAGTCACTCCTATGCTCAACGATTCATTATATCACAGCCTCAATCACAAGAAAAGTTTTGGGACAATGGCTGATTACTCAGAAAAATAAGATATGTATGTTTTCCATCCAGATAAAACTAAGATGCATCAAAGCGTTAAATGTAAGACATAAAAGCTGACGCTGGAAATGAACACGTGTACTCAACAGGTGAGGAGATGCTAAGTATGACCCAGAATTGGAAGGGCGTTTGTTCTACAGGTTGCTCCCACCCCCTCCCTCTTTGATCAGTCCTCATTCTTAAAATAAGTTAGAGCTGTCAGCATCAAAATAGAGCCTTCTGTTGGTTCAACCAGAAAACAAATAAAGCTGGGTGCTTGTGAAAGGGCTCTTGGTGACAGCTACTATCACAAAAGATTCAGACAGGCGCAGGGCCCTTGCGGACAAGTGCCCATGCCTTACCCAGAAACATCAGGGCAAAGATCTCTGCCCACAAACTGGGTGCAGCGTCTTTCGAGACTGATCCTTGTGATCTAGGATGATTGTTTCAGAGTGTCGTGTGCAATCCTCGTTTTTCCTTGAAAAGCTTCCTCTCCACGCGACCTCTGAATACACAGGTCACACAGAAAGCCTTGTCGCAGTCACATTGCAACAGACCTGGTCAATAAGCTGAGCCTACCTTGGGAGTGTGAGTCTCCTCTCATTTAGCTCCCAGTCCTAATCCGTGCTACCTTCATATTTCTGACCCGCAGGCTGAGGACCATGTGCACATTTATCCTCAATTCTCTGGCAAACAAACTAACAAAATCATAAAACAAAAGACAAAAGAACCATACAAAGTTAAAAAATTTCCCCCCAGAAATAGGCTCAAGTTGATTATATATATATCATGGAATTATACTGGATTTTAGACATCAAAAGAGTTGAAAGCGCTTGCAATTCAAATTTCATCCTGTCCAATTTTTAAAAACATTAACTAGTGGAATATAAAGAATGTGCTAGCATTGGCAACAACTGCTTGAAGCTTGCATTCTGGATGTGTCTCTCCCGGGGCAGCTTGCTGAGCCTTCTGGGTGCTTTGGAGATGGATACAATTGGGGATGGGTAGGATGTATTTGGAGTGGGCTTTCTTTCTCCTGAAATACTTTGAGAGCCACCTAGGATTTCTCCTTCACTGTTTTAGACTGTCATTCACCACACTTCCATTAACTACTAGCTTGTCATAACATCTGTCAATACATTTCCTCCGCCACTCCAGGAACACAAGCTCCTCTTTAGAAATTAGGTACAGGTGGCCAGCGTGGGTCTCTACTCTCTTCCACAGCCTGTGACTTCTGGAAGACACGTGCCAAGACCAGCATCTCGGAAATGTGCTTAGAGTATTTCCTGAAAAGAAATAGCTTCTTTGAAAAACAGCACAGCCAAAGTTACTCTCTGGTTAAAGCAACCCCCAGCCAACAAATACATTGTTGCTGAACGCACAGGTCCTGCTGCACTTAAATGGTTTTGCATATGGAGCTGGGGACAACATAAATGAAATGTGTCTTTTTACTGTTCCCTTCAAAGCTTGAAGCACATGGATCTGGCTTTCTTCATAGGCAACCCAGTTCTGCCTACTGATTTGCACTTATTGATCGTCATTTCTGATGAGTATAAACACCTGCTTCTTATCCAGTCTGCCCTCTGTCTCCTGGTAGACTGGCTCAGCGCCTGCTAGCCTTGCCTCCAGTTGGTACACATTCAATAGCGACCGGCCTGAAGAGTTTTCCGGTCCAAAGCCTCAGCCTTTTCAAATGAATGCTGCCTCTTTTCTTCTACTCTATGGCTTTTTTTTTTTTTTTTGTAGTTTTTCTCTAGAACCTAATTGCTGCTAGTGAACTGTCAGTTCTGGTACAACTCCTCGAGATGTCTTCTGCAATCTTGGGAGGCCTCTGTTCCAGCCCCTATGAGAACAACTAAGACATAGAGAAGTACATAGGCAGATCCAAAGCACAGGGACATGTGTTGACTGAGTCCAGGCCCCAGAGGTGGGCTGGTGATGGGCTCAGAGTCCCAGTGGCCTAGTACTTGCTGTGACAAAGCCTGGTAGTACAAGTGGGATATTGAGTAAGAAGGTGAACTATTAAATATTGCAGTTTTTACTTAAGTAATCTGTGTTAGGCAGTAAGAGAGTAAGCTATTATAATTCAAGGCAGCAACCGGGATCCTAGCACTCATTTCTAATTGAGTCAGTCACTGACATGGGGAGCACAGATGTCTGTCTCCATCGCTTTAGGGGCACGTAGCCCAGAGACCCTTACGAAGGTGTCTCAGATGGAGCTGGGTCCAGAAGGCTTGGGCTGCATGGAGGAAGGAAATGATAAACTGAGGGGGAAGCTTCCTGAAAGTGAGGTGTTCATGTGGCTTGCCTGATGGATTTGATGCCATGAAATCCCAGACCCCAGCAAGTGGGTGAGCGCCTCTAACAAGGCCGGTCTGGAACTTGAGAGTCAGGTAGGAAGGCTCTCAGATGCTAGTCCTCATTAATTCAGCGGTTGACTCAAAACACCGTCCCCTCGTCAAAGGAATCAGAGGTGGTTGTTCTGAGCCAAATATGACCGACCACAGCCTAGGAAGATGGGTTTTGGTTGCACTGAATGACACGTTCTCTCATGGAAGAAGTTACAAGAGTGTCTATAGTCACAGAACAAAAGAAAACAATAAATTAGCACACCCACCCGATACGTGGTACAGACAAGACTGCGCACTTTGATTTTTCATTTTTCAGAGGTTATCTGATGACATTCATTCTTTGATTTTGAGTTGGTGGAAGGTAGTGATTTGGGCACGATTGGGTAAAATGTGCCCAAGTTTTACCCGACACAGGTCAGACAAAGAGAGGTTCATGCTAAGTAGGTATGAAGGGCACTGAAGATTGACTGTAATTTTCCATCTTTCCTGAATCATGATGTTCTGATCAGCTAGTCACAGTCTTCAGGACTGAGTCGAGTACTTCTTTCTAGATGTGGCTTTCTCAGGAAACTTCAGATCACAGTCAGCAGTGACACTTGGCCAGTCTCCTCCGGGCTCTTGGTTAAGTTTGAACATGCAAGGATAGGGTTGGCAGCGTTCCTGCTGCTGTCCCCAGGTACAGGCAGCTAATGTAGAAACAGTGAGTAAACTCAAAGAAAACTAGCCATGGGTCAGGACCGAGGACAAAGGAGATGGCTTCCCAATGGATAGCTAGCCAGGCAGAGAGGAGATTGCTCATGCCCTGTAGTATGGAAGCAGGATGCCACCATGGGGCTGGAGGGATTCAGGGTGGGTGTGATAGTGTATCAGAGAGGTGATGGCATGTCTGCACACTGGAGAGGCATCCACAGAGGAGGAGAGGGTGGAACCTGAACAGAGAAATCCTAGGAAGGACTGTAGTCAGATTCTGGACCATGGACAGCGAGGACGTGGCTGTGCAGGAACAAAGCCACTCTGAAAGGATGCAGTGTCCTTACATGGTGCGATGACAGCCTGTGCCAACAGGGGGCTTCTCTACTGCCATTGTTTGGAAACTCCTGTGATAAAGAATTTGATAAGAACCTGGAGTTCATGTCCCTGAGCTGGCTCCAGTCTCTTCACTGCCCACCCTGCAGGCAGTGAGGAAACTCAGCATAGCTGTGAATACCTGCTCTGTGGTGTTTGCCTTGTGTGAGCACACAGACACAGGCTTAGTGTTAGAGACCACTGGAGATGTCAGATCTGAGTCCTCATCTGGCTTTCTGAGGTAAAGTGTCACAGGGGGCAGATTCCTGTCCTCCCTCGCTGGATATCAGCACCCACCTCATGGCAAAACATCATGGGCTATGTGGCTTGAATAATAAGTCATAGAAGGGGCTGGAGAGATGGCTTAGCAGTTAAGGGCACTGACTGCTCTTCCAGAGGTCCTGAGTTCAATTCCCAGCAACCACATGGAGGCTCACAACCATCTGTAATGGGATCTGATGCCCTCTTCTGGTGGCTGAAGACAGCTACAGTATACTCATTCATATATACAAAATAAATAAATAAACAAATCTTTAAAAAGTCATAGAAGGATGAATTTATCTAAGATAAGATAGTAGCCCACAAAGACAGCATGAGATGTTGAGTCTTGGTCCTTTTTTCTTGTTTCTGGACAACTTGGGGCCAGAACATCTGTTAGTTTTAGATACTTTTATGATTAAAAAGCCACAGACTTGTTAAGGGCTGTTTTTAAAGATGGCCAGATCGAGGCAAGAAGAATCAGGCAAGCGCCAGCTTGGAACACTGTTTGTGGATTAGGTCAGCGGACAGCCAGCAAGTCACAGGGACGCAGCACTTGAGGAAGTTCTGTACATGGAGGAGAGCGCTTCCCACTGCTGCTTCTTGATCTCTGCCAGAGGATCACACCCCACAGCCCCCCTCATGAAGTTCACAGTGCTTCCCCGAGCTTGCCGCCATCCATGAGACCAGAAGTGAGGTGACGCCTCATCTCTGGGACATTAGTGAGGCCTTCACTTGGCCACAAGACTGAGGAAGGCTGTTAACCTGCCCGTTGACCCTCAATGTGGGTACGTGGACTGAGTGGAACCACAGGTGTCTTAGTCATGGTTTCTATTCCTGCACAAACATCATGACCAAGAAGCAGTTGGGGAGGAAAGGGTTTATTTGGCTTACACTTTCCACATTGCTGTTCATCACCAAGGATGTCAGGACTGGAACTCAAGCAGGTCAGGAAGCAGGAGCTGATGCAGAGGCCATGGAGGGATGTCCCTTACTGGCTTGCTTTCCTTGGCTTGCTCAGCTTGCTTTCTTATAGAACCCCAGACTACCAGCCCAGAGATGGCACCACCCACAATGGGCCCTCTCACCCTTGATCACTATTTGAGGAAATGCCTTAGAGCTAGATCTCATGGAGGCATGTCCCCAACTGAAGCTCCTTTCTCTGTGATAACTCCAGCCTGTGTCAAGTTAACACAAAACTAGCCAGGACAACAGGGAAGAGCTCGCATTCCGTGTCATGTTTTCTGGTCAGCCGGCATGATCAGGGGGTTGCTCTCTACAGCAGAAATGAGCAGAAGCAATTTCTCAAGACACATAGCAATACAGAGCAGCGATCTCAAAGCATGCTGTAAGCCAGTTGTGCGTTGTCAAACACCCTCTAGAAAGCTGAGGAACCCCTGCTACATGGGGTGCTACCCCAACACCCAGCCCGTATCCTTCTCTAGTGTGTGTGGAAGAGGGGCTGTTGGCGAGTGGATGGTCCAGGGTAGCCGCAACCAACCTTGGTCCTTTTTGTGGAGAATTTACCATCTTGGACACCTGCCTGGTCTATCAAGATCCTGGAATACTGCAGCAGGGCAGAGTGCACACCCGGTGAGACCCAGAGCTCCTCTGTGGGACCGACACACTTCTAAAGGCGCAGATGCCCCTCAGTGCCAACTCAAGGCATAGGAGTGGCAGCAGCAGCTCACTGCTCTCAGGGGAGTTTGCCTAAGCACTGTCCCCTGAGATTTCTCTCCTGGAGGTGAGGTGACATTTCCCTAATAAGTGTCTGTAAGGGCGGCCCCGAAATGAACAAAACTGACCATTCTTCAAGACTCAGATTGCCAGGCAGTGGTGGCGCAAGCCTTGAATACCAGCACTTGGGAGGCAGAGGCAGGTGGATTTCTGAGTTCGAGGCCAGCCTGGTCTACAAAGTGAGTTCCAGGACAGCCGGGGCTATACAGAGAAACCCTGTCTCAAAAAACAAAAAACAAAAAACAACAACAACAAAAAAAGACTCAGATTGCCATGGGCTCGAGCACCGCAGCGCGTGTTCAATCTGCCTGCTCTGTATTCTCTCACAGGCATTGTGGTGTGGGGCTCAAAAGTAGGTGGTGAAATTCAGAAGAAAAATCCAGAAGGAAGGAGACCTGTAGGCAACCAGCAGCCCATGCTTATGCTAATGAGATTGCTAGCCATGGCCAAGCTTTGAAGGCATTCGATGTCCCCTGGAATATCCTTGCAGGCAAGGCTTTGAGCCCAGCCTCGGTCTGTCTGTGTCTGGAGTTGAGGTGGGGCGTGTGGCTCCCCGGCAGCCAGTGGGCCGCGCCAGGCCTTGCTGTCATGAGGAAAGAATCTGCAGGTCTGTAAACTCGCTATTTTTAGGCCTTGGTGCGGCTGAGCCAGTTCCCTAGTGTAGTAGGGCCCTCATATTTTACTGAATAGAACCTTGAAAAGTTATGACACAGGTCTCAGACCTACTCAGAAACTTCAGGGGGTTGAAATGCCACATGGCTAATTCATGAGGACAAGGGCACAGATCCCGAATCCCTTTTGTTCTCCCAGGCTGCCCAGTCTACGCCCACTTCAGCAAGCCGCTCGCCCGGTGCCACCCACTAACTGTGAGTCTTCCCGCACGTGCTCCCTTTGAGACCTGGCCTGGCAACTGTGCTCAGTGGCAGCCATCATGTCCACTAGCTCAGGGTGCTTCCCATATAAGGGGCATTTCCTGCTCTCCTTGTGCACCGTAAATCAGGAGAACGACCTCCAGCCGTCATTAAACCCATATCCCGGAAGCTCTTCTCTCCGTCCAACTCCCCCCATGAAACGCGGTGCTTCTCCTTCAAAACGTATGCTGCCAGTGGCTATGTGTCTTCGTGGCCACTCCACAGAGTCCTCCCCAGGGCCTGGCATGCCCCCCACAGCCTGCTCCTTTCCACAGGCTTACTGAATGTCCCTCTAGAGAAGGCCAGTTTAATCTAACTGCCTGGCTCAGAATTCCCCAGGCCTAACTTGTTACTCTGGCGTGAGAAAGCACATTCTGTGACGTGGTTGCTCAAGGCGGCTCCCCTCTGAGGGTCTCCCAGATATTTCCCCTCTTGCCTCCGTAATCGCCATGGACAAGAACTAATAACTTGTCACGCCTTCAATCCCAGCACTTGGGAATCAGAGGCAGGTGGATTTCTGAGTTGGAGGCCAGCCTGATCTACAGAGTGAGTTCCAGGATAGCTGGGGCTACAAAGAGAAATGCTGTTGTTTCGAAAAAACCAAATCTAAAAACAAAACAAAAACAAAAATCCAAAACCTAATAACTCAGCTGCTGGCTATGTGGCTATGGCAGCTTACATGGTAAGCACATGCAGGAGGCTGGGATAAGAGGCTGTCCTAAGTTTGAGGCCAGTGTGGTGGGCTAAACAGTGAACTCCAGGCCAGCTAGAAGGGTGAGCCGAGAATATAGAACAACTTGAGAAACAGAAATGAAGAGCCGCTCTTTATAGCTGGGGGAGAGAGCTAGCCTGACCGGAGAGTGGGAGGCAGGCTGTGGGTCTGTCTACTGGCGGTTTGCCTCACTTAGAGGATGAGGCCCAGAGCAGCCTGGAAGGGTTGGAGGAAATCCCGAGTTCTCACGGAATCACGGAGGAGTGAGAGTTGCCTGCGGTGTAAGGTCTGTGGCAGGGTCACTCTTAGAAGCCAGCCGCAGTGTGGAATCCCTTTCGTTTTCATACGCAATCTCAAGCGTAAGTGAGCAGGCTCATTCACCTTTTCCTGAGTATTTGGGGTGTGAGGTCAGAGGCTTTTCAAATTCCCCGAGGCTGTGTGTGACCAAGCACAGCTTTGAAAGTTGGGAAATGGGCCCCCACAGGCCCGGTCGGGGGAAACAGGCCCCCCACAAGCCCGGGTCTGCACCGAGTCGCGAGGGGCTGTTTGCCCTGTTTATAGACTTGGCTCCCAGAGGAATTCTGTACATTTTTCCTGGGGTGGACAAGCTGGGTTTCCTCACTTAGGCTTCCTGCCTAGAGAGTGGAGTCTCTACTTACTGACTCCTGGCACCTGAGGTCGTAGCGAGGTATGGCACTGGTCTACCCTGAGATGTGATCTCGGCCAGGAAACGCTGCCAACTTGGCCGACTCGGCTGCGGGGAGTGTCCAAGGGCAGCCCATGGCGTGCAACGCTGGCACTCAGCGATCACTTCCTGTCCCCTCAGACCACCACCAGGAGGGACGAGGAGGAGATGTGGAAGAAATATGGGAAAACATGGATGCTCCTGTTTTATCTGTTATTTGTCCTCGGCACTGTAGAGTCTAGTCACTCCGAGAAATGAAAGGGGAATCCTATAAAATGAGTGCCCAGCCAGAGACACCAATGTCCGGGGGTGCCTCTGCCAGACCATGTTCTCGCAGCAGCGGTGTCTCCCATGCTCACATCTGAGCCCTCCTGCCCTAGTCCCTTGGCAGAAGCCTGCAGCTCTTCACATCCCTCTCTCCTGCTTCCACACTGACTCCGTCATAGTTCATGGGAGTGTCAGCACCTATACACCCGCTAGTCCTCATTGCTAATGCTCTGGGCACAGCTAGACCAATTTCCAGCCTTCCTTGGGAATAGGTATCCAAGTTCTGGATTCGAGAGCTGTGCTGAGCGCTCCAGGCCAGACCTCTCAGGCTCCTGCAGGACCTTCTCCATTTCTCTCTCCTCTGATGGCCCTCCATAGGAATGAGGGGTGGGGGTGGGGGTGGGGGCGCGGAGCTCCCAGGTCCAGGGGAACGGCAATGTTGGGAAGACACCTGGATTTCTGAGTGTATGGGTGACATTGAGACCCCATCCCCACTCAGTTCAGTGGACGGAGAAGCTGTTCTGCCTTGCCTAGATGGAGTCACAGACAGGAAAGACAGAGGCTAGCTTCTAGCAGCTTTTGTTTCTGTCCCTGTTTGACAGAGGCCAGTTTGGGGCAGCAGCAGGCAGGAAGCAAGCATCACCGACATTACCATTTCATGCAAACCTCAGGTATTGGGACCTTGGGTCTTATGCACTGTTGCTCTAGTTGGTTAATCCGCTTTAATCTCCCTGGTGGCTGCGGTGGCGGCAGTGGTGCATGCGCCCCAATGCTCTGGATTCTCAACACACACACACACACACACACACACACACACACACACACACACAAAGCAGCCTTATATTTAATAAGCCTTAATCAGCTCAATGGCTGGGCCACTCCCAAACTTCCACGTTGCTAACGTCTCCCTTTTGATTCTCCCGAGTTATTACTTACTAAAATCTATATTCCATCTCTGCTACCCCAGACCCAACGAGGGGGCCCCCTGATGCCACTCTTCCATGGCTCTTAACATGATTGGTATGCCTTTTCTTCTGCCGCTTTCAAGCTTGGATCTTCTCCCTTTCCTGGTTTTGGTGAATCTTCTCTCTCCTGCGTTTCTTGCCCAGGAATCCTAAAAGTGCCACCTGTCTCCTTGCCTAGCCATTGGCCACCAGCAACTTTATTTACCAATCAAAGACAACTGGGGGAAGGGACCCTTAGCATCTTAATGCAGACGTGTGAATTCCTGTGTAATTTGGGGAATCTAATCAATATAACACAAGCAATAAACCAAATCCACAACAGGGCACGGCCAGTGTAAAGCGCGCTCAGCCTTGGGTCCAAGCCCCTTAGACTTGAAGACTTGACAGGTCTCTGGAGGTCTTTCGGTGGCCAGGGCTGCAAGCTCTCCTCTCTAGCTGTTTATAACTGCTCTGTCATTGTCTATTTCCTGTTGTCCTCCTGCCCTGACTGCTTTAGAACTAACTGTTCAGCTCTCCTTCCGCTGTCAGGACTCAAGTTCTCTGTCTCTGGTGAAAAGCATTCCAGAGTCAGGATGCGGCCGGGGCACCTGCCTTCTCAGGGCCTGAGGTAGCCAGAAGCCAGATGGGAACTGGGCATCGGGCGCAGCTGGGATCATCAAGCACAATCGTCCCTTCCTCTAAGTGGTGGAATCCAGTGGGTCAGTGGATTGTAGGGCCTCCACAGTTCTGTACTGCCATAACAGAGATTCTGGCTTGGGGGTGTGTAACTGTGGGTTTGCCCCAGGCCGCTGCTGCTGACTGGGGACACATCAGGGCCAGCTGTCAGTTGGCATGCTCGGTCCTCTCGTTAATGTTCGCACCGTGGTTGCCACTCTCTGCTGGTCCTGTCAGTAGTTCAGTGTGTTCTACTGAAAGCAGGACAGGCCAGTCAAGAGAAGTCTTCGCTGCAGCTGATGTTGCAGCACTGACGACGTGAGAGGTGCGTGAGAGGTAGGAGAGGGCTTCTTAGCCAACTCACCAGGAGCCTAAGTAGTCTTCTTACGTAGCCTGAAAAGGGAGGCCAATAACTGGCCATTTGCTTTCGACCAGTCATGGTTATTAGGAATTGTGTTTTCGACCAATCGTGGCCTTGCTACAGACTATAGTCTTCCCTCTGGTAGGGGACATTTTCCCTCTCTGCAAGGTAAGAATGGCTTGAGGAGGCTTGTCATCACAAGCCTGGTACAGACTGAAACAGCCTGGCTGGGCCTTGCCTCTGAGAGCCAGGGTGATCTGCTGTAATCTTTCACAGTTATTTCAAGGTGTCCATGGCGTGTTTAAAATGGCTGATGCTGGCATGCAGCTTTGTCCTGCTGGCTGTTAAAGCGACAGGCTTTTTGCTCAAGGCAGCCCGAGTAACAGGAGAGAGCTCTGTATCTAATTAAGGAGTCAAGCTACCTCATGCTAGCTAGTGTCCCCCTGGTCTCTCTCGGCTGAGCCCTGCACGCTGCGCTCAAATTCTTGTCTGACTGAGTAGAGCTGAGCCCCTCTCCCCACACACATCCTGAATGACTGAATGGAGCAAAGCCTCCTTTCTCATACCCTAGGTCCCTGGATAAGGAGGTATAGTTGAAGTTCCTTCTCTTTCACCCAGATCTCTGGATATTCAAATGCCCGGATGGCTGGGCTGGGCGGAGTCCTCTTGCCTACTCTCCCTGCCCATCTTGGGTCCACACTTGACAGGGGTTGTGTCAGAATCAGACTCTCAACAGGACATCCCGTTCCAGTTTGAGATTACCTACTACAGTGGCCTTGTTTACTGACCCTAGTTAAACCCTGCACCCATGACTCTTTTCTCTCATCACCCTTTCCTTCTGTCCTTCCCTTCACACCTCAGCCTTCTGCAACACATCATGACACCATGTCCCAGATGCCCGTCAGCACGTGCGGGTTCTAAAGCTTGATTGTCACTCTCCCCCAGCCCTCCACCTGCAATGGACGCCCCCCCCCCATCAGTCTAGAAGCCTTTCTTGATTCCCTCCCTCAGCCCCATCACCCGCTGTGTATTCAGGGCACACCCCTGCTTTCTCCACTGAGAATCTCTGGGCTCTTTCTCACGAAGAGGCTGTGCAGGTACCGAACACATGGCAGGGACCAGACTCTCTCGATTACAACAATCAAAATGCCCTCTCATAGCCTCTCATGCACAGCCTCTGTATGAGAGCGAGCCACGATATTCAAACATGAGTTTAGTCCCTGGCATCCACAGGGTGGTGGCACACAATCATCTTTAATTCCAGTTCCAGAATATCCAACATCCTCTTCTGACCTCCTCGGACATCCGCATGCATGCAGTGCACAAACTCACACAGGCACACAGACCACAGACATATAACAAGTAAATATATCATATTTATAATATACATAAGTAAAATATACCACGTGTGCGACTGCAACATTTTTCATTAAGACAAGACCATACACAGACCCACTGGTTTCAATCGAGATCATATCTGTCACTTGGGTTCACGGTGTGTTGAGAAATGAAGACATGCCAGCTCCCAGCTTATGCACATCTGCTTGCTTCTTGTCTTCTTTAGCCAGGGCCGCTTGTTGCAATAAGGAAACACACGAGGTAATGAGCCTTTGTGCCCGAGCTGCCTGCCAGCCAGTGGTCAGCTGTCCTCTGGGAAGGCCCACTTTTGGCTGCTCTGCTAGATGACTTACAGCAAGATTAGCTGTGTGTGATTTCAGTGGAACCATTCGGTTGGTAGGCTGACTTTGAGAAAGACTGAACAATATTTTGCCATCGAGTTTGAGGGCAGCCTGCTACTCAGCTGTAGCTGGTATGCCACTCAGCCTGGGAACTTAGGTCTAGATTTTCAGACGTCACTGTGTGAGCCTTTTGAGCCTGGAAGGGAAAGTGTTGGACTCTTTCTCTGTGGAAACTGATGGGAATGATCTCCCTGCCCAGGGTTTTAAGGACTGAATTTTACTCTCAGCATCAAGGAATATACGGCTTCTATGGCCGGAGATGGCCCGGCAGTTAAGAGCACCTGCTGTTCTTGCAGAGGACTTGGGTGAGGTTCCCGGCACCCACACTGTGGCTCACGACCTGTAGCTTCAGTTCCAGGGGATCTGATACCCTTCTGTGGCTTTCATGGATATCAGGCACACATACAGTGAGCTTACAATACACATATACAAATGCTTACTTATACACATAAAATAAAAAATAAATAAATCTCAAAAGAATGGGCCAGGCGGTTGTGGCACACACCTTTAATCAATCCCAGCACTTGGGAGGCAGAGGCAGGTGGATTTCTGAGTTCGAGGCCAGCCTGGTCTACAAAGTGAGTTCCAGGGTAGCCAGGGCTACACAGAGAAACCCAAAAAAAAAAAAAAAAAAAAAAAAAAAAAGAAGAAGAAGAAGAAGAAGAAGAAGAAAGAAAGAAAGAAAGAAAGAAAGAAACAGAAAGAAAGAAAGGCATGTACGGCTCCTGATTTACATAAAACATCTGTGGCCAGACATATAACAAAACATTTACTCTAATTACAAAGACTTGTCTAGTGGCTGATTAATCAAAGTAGCAGGTTAGCTAAAGGCAGCGGCAAAGACAGAGCGTGAGACTAGATGGAAAAACAAAACAAAACAACAAAACAAAAAAACCACAGTAAAGCACTCTAAGAAGAAAACACTGACAGCACAGACAGACAAACCCTGGAAGCAGGTAAGGGGACTGAGTGTGTATGGTCATTCTGCTAACACTTGTGGGAAGACCTATCTTCTGTGCTATACTGTCCTAGAACTGATGTCCAGCAGAGAAGAGGACAAGCCTGTCTCTCCTTGGGGACCTTCCATTCTGACAAAGTAAAGGGAACACAGGAAAACTATACATTGGATAGCTGGTGAAATCAAAACGTGTAGAGGCCCCTCTCATGCGTGCCTGAACGGCCTTGTGAGGAAACAGATATTCACAGATGTTCTCAGGTTATGGTGACATTGTTAATGTGTGTTCAATCCAACATACCAGGCATCCTAAGAAAAGAGGCGGACACGGCGAAAGTACTGTGCAGTGATGGAGACAGGTTAGTGATGTGGCTGAACAAGCAGTGCCAAGGATTAACAGGAACAAGACACCTGGAGTTTGAAAGCAGGAAGCAGGATAATTTTCCTTGTACAAACCTTCTGAGACATCATGGCTGCCGGCATCCTGATGTCAGACTTCCAGTCTCCAGAGCTGTGGAGGAGCAAACTTTGCTTTCTGGGTGCCTGATCAGTGAAATCAGGGAAAGAAATGGGGGGAGCTGTCAGAGTCAGTGTAAATGCTCTGGGGCAGGAGTGTGCCTCCCACTTGCTGCTGGTGCATGTGAGGTTTTGGGACAACCTGGAGAAAAGGGGGGAAAGCCTAGGTGGAGTCTGGCAGGTTGGCAAGGCGAGAGAGAGAGAGAGAGAGAGAGAGAGAGAGAGAGAGAGAGAGAGAGAGAGAGAGAGAGAAGGAGAGAGAGCACTCCTGTAAGATTCTGAGGCGATAGACGACCTTATTTCTTAAAAGTAACAAATATGTATGCATATGTGTGTGCGTGGACATATCAGATGCTGGGATCACCTGCTGTGTGGGTTCAAAACGGAGAAAACCCCTGGGAGATACAATTTAAAAACAGACCAAAGACAGAGGTGACTGGAAGGACCAATGGGAGGAGAGGCAATAGTTTGTCTTTGGATGCTTCTGGCAGTAGCAGAGCCAAGAGGGCAGAGGGATGGAGGAGAGCAAAGACTAAGCGCTTTTGCCCCGATCCATTAAAAGTTGAATTCAAACAAGAACTGTTTCCCCTTCCTGTAGTATTATTTAACACAACACACTTTCTTTGGGACAGGGTTTCAGGGCTTCCTGGTACTGTTTGCAATCGTCCTGCCTTGGCCTCCCAAACGCTGGAATTACAGGCACTCGTGACCACACAAAGCATAGGCTCTGCTCATTGGCTGTGATCTCCACATACACCGGTAGTCAGAAAACGCCAGAGAGGAAACATTCATTCGCATTAACGCCACTGACGGAAGGCAGTAAGCACGCTATCTGGTCCTTCCTTCCACCTTGGTACAGTGTGAGAAGGGCCAAGGACTTGGGAAGGTTTGCTCCACGGTGGAAGCAGTTCTCTCATGCTCAAAATTAGCGGAGCCCGGATGCAGAGGCCCAAGGGGGGCCCAGGCAGCGCGGGCACCTGCTGGGCTGGACCCGCACACCAAACGCACAGGACACCGGAGCAGCTTCCGACTTCACGGGCCGGGTGGCCCGCGCGCGGCGCATGCCAGAGCGGGCGCGTTTGGTGGAGCGCTTTGCGAGCGGCGGGCCACGCGGGACCGGCTCTGCCCTGTCACCCCACCGTACAGAGCACGCGAGGAGACGGCGGGAGGGCGGAGGCTCGACCCGCAGCCCAATCCCGGTGCAGTCGCAGCGGTTTCGTTTTCCCAGCCGGCCGGCGGCCGCAACACGCCAGCCGGCGCGGAAACTTCCACCCGGCGCGCCGGCGTCTCTGCGCACGCGCGGCCCAGCGCCGACCCGCCCCCCGCCCCCTCCGGCCCCGCCCTGTCTGTCTGGTCTGCAGGCGCCCGCGCCGCCGGCTCGCCGCCCGGAGCGCGCAGTGCGCAAGCGCGGTAACCAAGGCGGCGCTGTCTAGTGAGGATTTGAAATCCCCGCGCGTGCGCACTGCGCCGCGGCCCGCGAGGGAGGCCGCGCCCCCCGCGCCGCCGCCCCCGCGCCGCCTCCCCGCCCCTCATTGGAGCGGAGGCGGCGGCTCCCATCCCTCTCCGTGCCCGGCCGCCGCCGAGGGCGTCTTTCCGCCGCCGCGCCGCGCCGCGCCGCAGGAGCGCCGCGACTGACTGACGGCCCGACGCTCTGGGCCCGCCCCCTCGGCCGGTCGCCGCCCCTTCGATGGCCTCTCCCCGCCGCCCGCACGCTACGCCGCCGCCGCCGCGGCCCCCTCGCCCTCCCCGCGCCGCCTGAGCCACCCGGACCGCAGCTGCGCCGCGCGCCCCACCGAGCGCCGCCCGCGCCCATCCGCGCGCACCGGAGCGCGGCCCAGGCCCGTCCGTCCGTCCGTCCGTCCGTCCGCGCGGCCGGCCCGGGGCGCGGCGGGGGCGGGGCGCGGCGGGCGGCGCGGGCCCCGCGGGGGCGGCGCGTGGATGGATCCGCGCGTGGCCTGGATCCAGCCGGAGCAGAAGGGGCCGGCCAATGCCCTGTGGATGCAGATCTGGGAGACCTCGCAGGGCGTGGGCCGTGGCGGCTCCGGCTTCGCGTCCTACTTCTGCCTCAACTCGCCGGCGCTGGACACGGCGGCCGCGCCCGGGGCGGCGGGGCGCGTAGCACCAGCAGCAGGAGGCCCGGGGCCGGCGCCCGCCGCCTCGTCCCCGCCGCCCGCGCCCGGCCCCGCCGCGCTGCCCCCGGCGCTGCTGAGCGCGCTGGGGCCCGCGGCGGACGGCGCAAGGCGCTTGCACAAGTCCCCATCGCTGTCGTCGTCGTCGTCCTCGTCGTCGTCCAACGCCGAGTCGGGCACCGAGAGTCCCGGCTGCTCGTCGTCGTCCTCTAGCAGCACCTCGCTCGGCCGCGCCGGCAGCGGCCGCACCTTCTTCAGCTTCGCCGACGGCGCTGCCCACGCACACCCGGGCCCACGCGGCCCCACGCCCGCCGGCTCGCCGCCGCAGCACCAGTTCCACCCGGGCCGGCGGAAACGCGAGAACAAGGCCAGCACGTATGGCCTCAACTACCTGCTGTCGGGCAGCCGCGCGGCCACGCTGAGCGGAGGGGGCGGCCCCGGGGCCCAGGCGGCGCGGCCCGGCACGCCGTGGAAGAGCCGCGCGTACAGCCCCGGCATCCAGGGGTGAGTGCGCCCGAGCCGCGGGGCTGCCAGCGTCGCGGGCACTTTAAAAACTCCGTTAGATGGAGATCCACCAGGCAGGGGGATTGACAGTTCGGCATGGAGGCCTGGGGCTAGACTAGAAAGCGGTTCCTTTCTTTCCTCTGCTCCAGGGCAGGGAAGCGAGAGCTGGCTGTCAGTGGGAAGCGTGTACGCGTGTTCTTTCCTGTAGGCTAAATCGTGTATCTTAGTGTAGTGAGGTTGAATGTAAAACATTTTTGTTCCCTTTTTGAGACAGTAGGTTTTTGGTATTGGTGCAGTTTAGCCATCAAGTGAGGTTTAGAAGTGGAGTCTTGTGTGTGTCGAGGTTGCCTCGTATGTTTTAATTTTGGGCAGACGTTCACAGAAAGCCGGTCACCTGGGGTTTCTGAAAACCACCTAATAGTACTCAGGTTTTTTTCCTGTGAGCTCACAGGAAGGTGTCGTTTTCATTTAAAATTTTTCCATACGGCCCAGAGGACCTTAGAGGTTAATGTCCCCAATGACAGCAAGGTGGGGGTGTTGGTCTGGAATTGCCCCAGGTGAGACTGCTCCAGTGTGAAGCTCTTCATTCAACCTATTGGTTGAATCTCTGAACATCTAGAAACAAAATAGTCGTTTGTAGTCTCAAGACTGGTGAGCTTGGTTTGCCTCAGTTCCTGCAGCTCTTAAAGGGCATCTAACCTCGGCCCCTACCCCCACCCCAGGCCTTCTCAGGGAGCTACATCCTCAGTTTAAGTTCACTCGGATGGTTGCTAGGCCATGGGACTCCTTTGAGGTAACTTCTTAGGGGGCTGTTTGCGGTTTGAGGTCTGTGGGGAACACTGATACTCTTTAAGGGGTGGGGTGGGGTGTTACATAGAAACAGTTGTCCCCTCTGCGACTTGTTTCACCTGCGTTGGATCGGGATTCTCTGGAGCATGCACTACAAATCCAGGAGGAGCCTGGTTTCTTCTGCCGGTTCTCCACAGAGCTTGCTCGTAGAACTTAGACAGGTGTGGCTGTGGACCTGAGGGAGGTTTCTGGATTGTTACATAACTGTCATGGACATGGTGTCTGCCGAGAGACGGATCCTGGCCCCTGACAGTGTTCCACTTGGGTACTTAAGGGTCAGCAGCATTATCTGCCCCTCAGTGAGAGTTGTGTCCCTTGATGTGGTCCCTCTGGTGGTCTGTAAGCTGGTCAGCCTCTGCGTGTTCTTCTGTAGCTTTTTGTTAGTATGTGAGCCTCTGTGGGCTAGGTGTGTTTTTAGAGTCGGGCATGGGTGCAGTTGGCGTGGGTGGCATGTAGTTCTCTTGATCCCATAAACATGGTCTTCTTTAAATACCCTCCCTTTCTGGTACAGATGAACATTGCTACCTAGGTTTTCATACGTGGCTCCTGTCACCCTACTCCCAAGTCCTTGATTAGTCACTGTCCCCGGAGCCTGGGTCTCTCTTCCTACGTCAAGCACATTGTAACCACTCTCTGGAGGACGCTGCTCAAGCAGTCCAAGACTGGGGTCTTCTGGGCACTGTGGCCTAGCCTGTGTCATTGGTCAGCAATGTCGGTGGGAAGGTTCTACCAGCCCCCAACTTTGACAAGAGCCTCCATTACTCCTCCCCCCCCCCCCCAAGAGGGATGAAGGTCTGGGCTTGTGGTGCTTGGGCTCTGTCACTCTTCTTGCCTGAGCCCTGCCTCAGAGCCCCATTTGCTCACTTCAGGGCTCAGAACCCAGTGAAGAGTTTGGCCTTGGATGCTACCTGGTGACTCTTCCTTTTCTGTCTAGGTGGCATGTGTCACGATTTTGTTGAATGGTGAATCCTGGAGGAGGGGCTTGCTAGCTGGCCTGGCATGTGTGTGTAAGAGGGCAGGGTGCCTCTGTCTGTTTCCTACTGTGACTGACCTTTCAGAGGGGGTGGGGAAGAATTAGTGAACAGGGCGCCAGTAGAGCTGAGCCTATATGTCAACAGTAAAGGTGGCTCCAACCATTGCTGGTTGCTCCCACGTGAGCTGACATTGGATGGCAAGAAAGGGACCTGTCTGAAGCTAGTCTTGTGCTGTGTAGGGCCGACACCAAGCCTTCCTCTGTGGCTTAGCAAGAGACACAAGTAATGTTAAGTGTTGGCTTGAGCGTGGCCCAGTTAGCAGAGGGGCCCTGTTATGTTAGTGAGAGGCTGCTGAACTTGCTTTCTGCTGCCAGGGACGTGCCTTTGGGGGACTCTGCAGACCCCCAGAAAGGACGAGTGGTTTTCTGGTGGGGTGAGAGTCTGGGTCTCCGCCACGGTGGACACGGGGCACCTGCACCATTCAGCTCTCTGGGAGGAGTCTGCTGTTGGAAACTGCTAGACTGCTTTCGATCCTAAGTAGGATGAAGAAAAGGGACAGAGAAAGTGGACAGGGCTTAGTGTAATGAGCTCGGGGAGGAGAGAGAGAAGGTGAGCCCTGCTGTGGGAACTCCCCTGAGCCCGGCTCCGAAGCCTGCCTTGGGACATGGCAGGCATAATGTCAGACGCGCCTCTGCATGAGCTTCTTGCTTAGGATGGAGGCAGGCATGGGCAGGCTCTCTGGGTCCTCCCTCCCACCTTTAACTCACTGTGCCCTCTGTGTCCTTAACTCTGGCCCACAGTGTGATTCCTTTGTCCTGGGCAGTCTCAGTGGCTTTAGAAGCTGCTTTGGGTTAAAAGTAAAGAGCAGTCCCCTGGAACTGAGGGTTGGAGTGTGGTCCTGACCCAGTCAGCCAAATCCGTACTGGTGTCTTCCAGGAGTGCAGATGGAGAGGGGAGGGCCCCAGCCCTTGCATACACCTGCAGCCCCATGACCTGAGTTCACTCTGAAGGTTGTGTCCTCCCAGGTGGTGTGCCTGCAGTGGGCAGCAGTTGTGGGCAGCTTCTCTGCAGCTCTCCCCACCACGGTTAGTCTTTGAATGTGTCCTGTGCCCTCGGCTGCGGGAGTCCCATTGTCCATCTGAAGCCAGAGAAGCCTCCAGTGTCAGCAGTTACAGCTTGGTTGTGGCTGATGGTGCTCACAGTGCTGTGCTCCCAGCTCCATGCCTGCTCTTTTTGCTGTTCTCTTGTGAGGGAGTCAGAGCTCGGTGGAGCAGCCAGGTTCCCTCTCCTGCAGCACAGCTCCTGCCTGCTTTGACAGAAGCAGTGGGCCTTTCCTTAGAAGGCTCCATTGGGAAGGCACAGGTGAGGGCCCAGTGTGCTGTGAAACACAGGTGTAGTCACTGTTATCTCCCTCCATGTCTTCCAGTGAGCATCAGGGGATGCACAGGAGGGAAGCAGGGAAGCTGGGAACATTGATGGTGGCACAAGAGGTTTCCTTCACAGAGATGCTCGAGGTTGAAGAGGGAGGTGAGAACAGTATACTACACAGATGGCTCGTTTGTCATACAAGCAGTGTTACCTCCTGTGCAGCCTTCTCCAACTAAACAGTACCACTCTCTTGTCATGGCCAGTCTCCACACAGAACTGGAAAGGCTAGTGAGATGCTGTCCTGGAGAACTGCTGAGCCACGGCTTGCTCAGGATGGAGAGCTGATGCTGGGGAAGGCTGCCCAGGAAGACAAGGCCAGTCTTCGTTTTAGGCTAGAATATTAAACAGGCTGGCTCAGTCCTTTGGAAAAGAGGCCCTAGGGTGGGGGAGGCCTTGGGTTTGGTTCCTAACCAAGGAGAAAAGAAATAGAAACAAACAAACAAACAAACAACCATAAAAATAAAAATGGAGTCCCTGAATAATTTTGAGGAAAAACCATCTAATGCTCATGCTGTGCAAGTTAGGAGGGCATCCTGGCGTCCTGCGGCTGTGATGTTTGGATGAAGAAGCAGGGCTGCTTTCCCCTTAGAAACAACACACTTGTGGCTTAAAAGTAATTTTTAAGTAAAAAAAAAAATTTTTTAGATTTTTTTCATACTGTTATTTACATATTTGATTTTTGTGTATGTGCTTGTGTGAGTTTATGTGCATCACATTTACAAGTATCTACAGTCACCAGAAGAGGGCATTGGATTCCTCTGGAAGTGTAGTGTTACAGGCAGCTGTGGGCAGCCAGATGTGTGTGCTGGGAACAATCTGGATTCTCTGCACGTGCTCCTAACTGCTGGACAATCCATCTAGCTCTTTAAGTAGACATATAAAAGGAAAAAAAAAATCTATGACTTTAAGACTTGTGCTTCAAAGTCTTGGTTATTTTTGATGACAGATGTGAGCTTTTGGGCATCATCACCTTGAAAGATTTCATACCGAGAATCCTTTGGGAGCAGGGGTACCAGTCAGTGCACCGTGGACAGAAAGGATGCTGTGTAATCCAGGACGCTCACGTTCAGAGATGGAGCCGTCTCTAGTGCTTGTGGCTGGTGTTGCCGTGACGAGGCTAGGCCAGGCTCTGCCCAGCCTGTCAGGCTTGCTTTAACATTAAGCAAAGTTGGATGGTATGCTAACCCCATAAGGCTGCCCAGGAGAGTGGCTTGCAGCAAAGTGAAGCCAGTGATGCCCTTTGCATGCCTCTGAGTGGGGCAGCCATGTCGTCTTCCCATTTGGCATGTGCACGGACTCAAACAGCATCTAGCTCTTGATACATCTCCAATGTTCACTGTTTCTGTGGTCAGGTAGCAAAGCCCAGTGCACTGGGCTTGGACCAATTATCAGTCACATCCTTCCGGTCACTTGAGCATGGCTTGGATGAGTTTTCTATTTAGCAGGGCAGAGGGCTGAGTGTCAGCTGCCTGTTGTCACATCTGTCTCCAGAGCCTGCCAATAAGCCCATTCCTGTAGTTACAGCACTTGGGGAGACTCCACTAAGGGCTCACATGAGTGCATAGGCCAATTCGGATGGTCTGTCTTCAGCCCATGCAATGCAGTATGCTCCATAGACTGTTCCATCAGAACCACAAGTTTGGGCATGGGTTGCTGTCTGCCACACACAGGCATTGTTTAGTAGGAAGACAGCATTGATGTGGGAAGAGGAGGCCATGGTTGTCTTTCCAACATTCTTGTCCTCTGCTTGGACATCAGCCCATCACAAGTGACTCTTATATATTGCCAGTCCCGTCTTCTGGCTTGATTGTCACCCCTGAAGCTGGGCTAATTGATGACAAGAACAGTGTGAACTTTTCTGTGCCTCTCACAGATGAACCATTCTTTAGTCTGCCATTTAAAAAAAAGTCTATACAAGAGCCACGTGATTGCACAAAAACTGTTTCAGCCATGAGGGCACCTGCATTGATCAGATTGTCATGGTGGTCCATTTAAGTTGCCACTTGATAATGACAAAACAGCCCATGGTTGCTCTGTGTAAGATGTGGCCCACACCAGATCTTCAGGCTCCGTTGATGGGGATGGTGGTTTGCCCATGGCCTCAGCTGCAGAACATGTACCCCTCCCTGGAGGAGCAAAAAGACCCCCACCATTCTTGCCTTGTCTCTTCCCAAGCTCCCAGTATGGAGTTAGCTTTTACTATCCCCTGCCTACCTACACTACCAGCACCAAAGACTTGCATACTAAAAAAAGATGCAAAAGACAAATAGGTTTTGTGTGCAAAGGTAAAGAAAACCAGTTTTTTTGTCTTAGGCATTTTAACATAGATTGTGACCTTTGCAGTGATTTTTTTTTTTAAACATGCAAAACAGTATGTTAGTTTCTCTCTGAGTGTAGCTAAGACCCCTAGTGCAAGGTGAAAACATTAACATACACACAGGATGAAAAACATGTGAAAAGTCTCATGCCACATCTGAAAGGTATTTGCTGGCATCCTTTTCTTTTTAAGTACTGGATAACAGCGGAAAAGTCAGAGAACCTGGGTGAGTGTGAGACTGATTGGGCCACCTGCAAGAATCGCTGTCCTCTGTGCTGCCTGCGGGCCTCCCGTGTGAGCTGGCTGGGCTGTGGCAAGGCTTATCTTTTCCCAGGTGACAGGCCCAACTAGATGGGATGTCCCTATGAAAGGGACATCCTTGAGTCAGTGGCTTGTGACACTCATTTGCCTTTTAGAAAATTTATTTATTTACATGCCAAAGTTTATCCCCTTCCTGTTAGCCCCTCCTAGAGTCCTTTGCCCCGTCCCCTCTTCCCTTTGCCTCTGAGCGGGTGCTCCCCCACCCACCCACCCAAACCTCACCTTTACCCCTCTCCAGCATTGCCCTTCCCTGAGGCATCAAGTCTCTACAGAATTTAGGCACATCCTCTCCCACTGAGGCCAGACAGGGCAGCCCATGTTTGCTCTTCGGTTGGTGGCTCAGTCTCTGGGAGCTGTGCGGCGTCTGGGTTAGTTGACACTGTTGGTCTTCCTATGTGGTTGCTGCTTTGCACAACTCTGTGGCTTTTCCCGGTGTTTGTTTCTGAGAATCAGCAGTGGGCATAACCTTCGAGTTCTAGTCCTGGGAATGATTGGGACATAGAGTGGAATTAGTCCCTTTTTTTTACCCTCATTTTGTTTCTTGTATTGGGAAGCATGCACTTGGCTTGGAGACCATGCTTCATTGACCCAGTTACATACTTGGGGGTCTGGTTCTGGCTGGTTTTACCTGTGCTCTAACTCCCACTCCTCAGTTTCTCAGTAGCGCCTGTGACATAACTCAGTTTGTGAGCTGGTCAGCATGTCTGAGAATGGCTGCTCCTTCCCCCTTTCCTCCTCAGGAAATGGAAACCAAAAATGGGCTTCTTGTTGCCAACAGGAAAGCCTTCCTCTCCTTTCTTTTCTTAAGTAGACGAAGCTACAGACTCAAAGTTCCACATCTTAGAGAGCGGAGGAGGATTCAGGCTCAGCGGAGACCAGTGTTGACCCTGGGGAGTTCTGGGATCCCCCTGCCCCAGTCCTTGTATTTTAAATGCAGACAGCACTTTAGTGAGTCCATAGTCACCGTGTGTGTGTGTGTGTGTGTGTGTGTGTGTGTGTGCGCGTGTGCGCGTGCGTGTGTGTACACACATGAGTGCCTGTGTGCCTGCTGTGCTGCAGCTGGAGTTAGGTTGGGTTCAGTTCTTATCCTTTGCTCCGAGGGGAGGTTCAAGTGGCCATGGATGACGATGACCCTTACTCTGAGTTCCTTGCCACTTCCTACAGAGTTAGTGGATTTGGAGGGAAGAGCAGTGTGTGTGTGTGTGGGGGGGGAGCCACGACAGGGCAGGGTGGCCCAGTCCTCTGCAGAGGAGGAGATGCAGTGTCTGTCCTGGGTAGTGGCCACTCTTCATGTGTACTAGCCAGCACTTGGAGGGTGGCCAGTGCAGGTGAAAAGCTAAGTTGGACTTTAATGTGTTGACTTGTTTTGTGACATCGGGAATCAAGCTGAGCTCCTTGAGTATGCCGGGCGGACAGTCTACCAGTGAGCACCCTCCCAAGCCCTTACTTAATTTTAGTTAAAGTTTAAATGGCCCTATGTTTGATCAGTGCTGACTTTGTGCAACTTTGTTTTATTTGAAATAGTTTAACTCTGTAAGTTGCTGAAATAAATTGAAACTCAACTGCAGTAAAAAGAGTGTTGCTCAGCAAGTTGCTATGGAGAAAGCTCTAGAGTTCATGTTTCAGAGTTTCCAATGCAAGTCCTTTATGAAAGGCTGATATCTTTGTGCCTGAGGCAGCAGGGAACGGGCAGTGCAGCCCAGAGCATTCTGAGGAGGGGAGCATTTCTGGTCAGCATGCAGAAGATGGTTGCTGGTAGTTTGGCGAATGGGTTGCCTTCAGGTCTCTGCAGGTTTCACGGCTTATCCCATATCTCCCAGCAGCTTCTGTGCACAGGATTCCTGGAGGCTTGAGAGTCCTGCTCCAGTGAGTCCTGTTCCACTATCCTCTTTGACTTCCTGGATCAAAGCCACACAGAGGCAATATTTCTTGTGTTTTACAGGCACAAACCCAGTCTAGATTAGCTAACATGGTCTGACAAAGAGGTCTGCACTGTGCATATTGCTGTCGCTGTTGCACAGGGAGGTAGCTACCACAGACTAAGGGTTTAGCAGGGCACTAGGCAAAGCCAAAGGTAAGTTCGTGAGGAACCTTTCCTAATGATAACAGGCAGATTCAGAGCCTGCCTCTGCTATGCTTCCTCTGTGTAGCTGCGTCCTGCAGAGGGGCACAGGGAGCCCTTTGGGATGGATCTGGCTTCCTGGGCTGTTTAGAGGTTGAATTTTGGGAGAGGTGGAGAAGCTGTGAGATTCTGACATCTCCTGGAAGAGCCAGGCCTCCCTGCCATCCCCAAACAGCTCATTTGAAGGAGATGAAAGCAATTTTCAGGAGATGTTCTGATCTTGTCCAAGAGTCACCTAGGAAGTGACAGAACTAGGCTCAGACGCAGGTTTCATGCCAGGCAAGTCCATGCACTTGACCAGTGCTTTCCAGAGAGGGAGAGGGAACATGAGTTGAGAGTTAGAAGTATGGCTTGGTGAAATAGCAGAGACAGTTGAAGCATAAGGAAGAGTTTTGGTCACAGGCGTCTTCTCTCAATTGAAGTGACATTTTAGAAAGTGAAGAGCGGCTATGGTATGGTACCCAGAAGTAAAGAGAGCACTTGGCATGATACAGAAACAAAGGAATTCGGAGTATAGCTACCATTTATCTTGTGAATGCGTCATGAGACACTAGTGTGTGCGTGGAGGGAAGGTCACAGTGTTGGCATAACACTCTGAACTACAGGGTGGGCTACTGAACAGTTTGAAGCTTGTGGGGGGCTGCTTGCAGTTGGAAGAAAGCTCACTGTGCAGGAGGCTTTCCTTAGCAGGTGAGCTCTGCCTCTTTCCCCTTGTTCCCACCTGGCTGTAGCGGGCTGTACTAGCCAGTTAGAGCCTTACCGGCTCCCCTGACCCACACCTGGGCCAGGCCTCTCCCTCTTATCCCTTTATACAGTGCTTCCTGCTGCCCTCCCAGATGCTCCAGGAGGTGTGGCACTGAGAGAAAGTCCACCCACACCACAGCACAGCACAGGGCTGTCGGTGGAGCCCAGGCCCCATGATTCCCTAGCTCACTCATTAACTAGGAACGAGGTAGAGGGACTTGCCAAAGAGGTGAGGTTGGTAGGAACAATGCTTGTGAATTCCAGGCTCTGGCTCCTCTGAGAGAGGCCAGATGCTGCCAGGACTCTTCGCTTCTGAGGACAGGTCTTTGAATGTCCCCGAGGAATGTGAGTGACACTTCTCACTAATCTAGCAGCAGCAGGACAGGGAGCTCTGTCCTCCTAGAGAGGGGCTCTTCACCTTTCTGTAAGACAGTTTATAGGTGACTTTTCAGAGAATTGATGCCTATCATTTATTCACTGTTTCTTGACATAAGGGTACCCCCTGCTGATGTAAACTTAAGGCTGTTCTGTCTCAGCCTCCCAGCTGCCAAGATTACAAACGTGAGCCATCATTTCTGGCACCAGTTCTAAAATACTGATGAATTGGTAAAACTGGTTCATGTTTTTAAAGTGGAAGCTTTAAAGCATGTCAGCCCCGTCACCCAGAAACCGCCAGGGTAATTAGATGGTCACAGCTGTAGATGGTGTTCTCCAGGCCCTGTAGATATCCCTCGGAGCCACCAACAGAAAAACTCACTAGAGTCGTCTTCATGAAAACTCTAGTAAATTATTTATTTTGCTTCAATAAGAAATGCGCAGTTTCAAATAGAAACACGGGCTCCTGAGAGCGACTGCTGTGGCTGAGAATATAAACTTGACGAAGCCCCGAGTGCAGAAGGTCGTGCTAACAAGGCACCGACCGGTTTGCTCTCAGTTTATGGGCTGAGAAGTCCACTCTTGTGCATCTTCCCTCCTGACTGAACATAAGGCATTGCTGTGAATTTGCTGTTTTGTTGTGTGGTTTCGTTCACTAGTATGTGTTGATTGAGCCCTTACTAAGCCAATGTCCCAGGCCCTGTTTTCAGGACGTTCGCTGCGGGAGGGCGGTCGGGCCGTGCTGCTCCTCTGTGCTGTCCTGTGCTCTTATTAGCTCTGCAGGGCTCTGGGTTGCTCTGCTCTGACCCGGTGTGTGTAGTTTCTGCCTGAGATGTGGTTCGGTGGTTCTTAACACTGCATAGCAGCTACTGCCAGTACCTTTTATGAAGGGACTGGATAGATGCATTTTTGTAGAGTGGATACGGGCTCTACTCCCTGAAGCCTGTTGTGGCCCTGTAGGGTTGCTTGGCTTTCTTCTCCCATTGCAGAATAGTGCCACCACCACCTGTCCTCCGAGGCAGGGCCTTGTCTCCTCTGGTCTGAAGATGGATATTAGTTGCTGACCTGTCTAGACATCTCTGTCCAAGCAGGCCTCTTTGTGAGGCAGACTTTTCTGGACCTCAGATGCTTGTGTACGGCAGGCTAGGGGGAGGTTCTGTCAGGTCCTTGCTACTGTGTTGCTGGCTCTGCCTTCCTGGGGTGACGACAAGTGTCTGAATGTCTGTCTGTCTTTGGGTGCTGCTTGCCTTGGCTCTGTCACTGACACCCAGCAGCCTCTTCCTGACTTTTCTCAACATCAGGGACATTCTCTCTCTCTCTCTCTCTCTCTCTCTCTCTCTCTCTCTCTGATTTTTTTCTGTGGAGCTGGCAGTGAGGTAGCTTTCTCTTCTGGGTTCACTGTTTTTGTGATATACTGCATCCCTTATGCCATCCCTCTTACCCTACCTGTGCACAGCATATTTTCCCCCTGCTCATTTTAATACTCAATAAGTCTTAATTCTGACTTGCTGTGGATATGTGGAGGCAGCCCCCATCCCCAATCCATCTGCAGCTCTGAACGTCTGCCTGTTCCATGGGATGACTGTCCTGTGGCCTTCTGGTACCAGATGGTGGGCAGCAGAGGTGCAGGCTGAGCTGGGCACTACCGTGTTGGGACCTGGACTCTGCTTTGAGTTGTTTGAGCTTTCCAGGGTCAATGCTCTTGGCTTACCCCTGGGCTTCCTTGAAGGCCTGGTGGCCTCTTATTTACAGTCAGCCCCTGGGGACAGGAGTGGCCCTGGGCTCCAGTGCACAGTCTGCTGCCTTGTGGGGATGCTGCCTTCTCTCCAGGGTTTCCTTGCCTGGGAGCCTGCTGTTTCAATCCCGCTGCTGCTGCTTCTTCCTGTCTCAGCCTCAGCAGCAGCTCCTTGGAAGGCAGTCCCTGACAGCTTGGCCTGTGCCATGGGAAACCAGTTTGAATTTCGTCACTGTTTCTTCATTTCCCCTCCCCCAGGCAAGACCCTTCTAGTGGGAGAGAGTAAGCAAGGGCCCCAGTTTCTCCTCTGTGGCTCACTGGTCTGCAGAACGAGCCACACAGGAGGTCCTCAGTAAATAACTGGAGTGCAGGTCACTTCTGCTTTCTCTGCTGGCACACTGAAAGAAACCTTTGTACCTGTTGGGTTATTTTCTCTCCCTGTCTTAATTCCTGCCTTTTCTTTCTATATTTTTGGTAAATTTCCACTGTTAGGGTCTCCCTTTCCTCATAAGGTCCTTTCTGTCATCTTGTGTGAGGGCAGATACTACTGCCCTGGTCCCAGTTTCCATATGTGGGACTGTGTGCAGAGTGGTTGACAGTGGTACCAGGATCTTCCTCTGTGTGGAAGGGTTTTCCTGAGCAAGGAGGTATTTCTGAGCAAGGTGGGTGTCTGTGTCTGAGTTTGTTGCCCATGGCATGGAGTGGATCTGGGATGTGTCCCTTAGATCCAGTGCAGAGTGGCCCAGTCCTGCTGAAAGCTTGTCTCTGCTGCATTTCAGTATGCTCAGTGCCTAAGTACTGGCACTGCTTCATCTATTCCAGGGCTTACCAGACTTCCCTCTATAGAGACCGAAGGGCTGTAGGTAGCCATGTCGGAGGCATTACCAGCACTGCGGCAGGAAGTGCGTACTCTAGTTAACACGTGGTTCATGGTATACCTGCTGCTGAGAAGTGATGCTCTTGCTTAGCCTGCTCGGTGGCTTCTCGGTGCCCTTGGGCATAGTCTTGAGTCATCGAGCATGCACCTAGAGCCTCTCATAACCCTCCCTCGTTAGGCTTTGGAAGGCTCTTAGACATCTATCTGTTCAGAGTCCAGATTGGTAATGTTGATCAGAAAGCTGCAGAGCCCTCTCTCTCTATCTTAACCTGTTGTAATTAGCTTTAACTGTAAACTTGACCAGACTGGTCAGTGGGCTTGTCTGTGGAGACTTGGCTTCTTGTTAATTATGTGGGAGGGACCCCACCCTGAACAAGACAAACACCGTCTGGGCAGGTGGTCCTGGGCTGTATGAGAAGTCTCCCTAAGCATGAGCCTCAGTGAGCCAGAAGCACCATTCCCCTGCTTCAGGTCTGCTGAGATCTTGCTGTTGGATGTCCTTCAATGATAGACTGAGCCTGGAGAGGTGCAGGCCGTAGAGTGATGGGCTGCGACCTGCAAGTATAGCCACATAAACCCCTTCCTCCCCAGGTTGCGTTTGATCAGAGTGTTTTATCACAGCAACACCACTTTAACCCTAGCCTCCCCTGACTGCCCAGTGAGTAGCTGCTGCATAGAGACTTTCCTTCTCTCTTCAGCTTTCTCAGGCCAAGCTTGTCCTATGCAGTAGAGCAGTCATGTCCACCCCACCCCACCTTTCTTCAGAGCCTCGTGCTCTCTATACCATTTAGAGCCCTCTGTAGAAGATAGGTACCAGAGAGATTCTTGTAGTTACTCAGAACATCTAGTGGGAGTCCCCTAAATACCCATGGGCTCTGTTCCAGCCTACAGCCTTCCACTTATTTTGAGACTGCAGTTTTTTGTTTTGTTTTGTTTTTTAAAAGCACGTTTGATAGTCTGAGACAAGGTTTTCTAATTTGTTTCTGATTCAAAGATTTCTAATTTGTTCAGATACTAGTTGCCTTGTGACATAATTAAATAAAAGTGATTTATAATTAGTTCATTAACCATGCCATTTAATGATGCTTTAAAGAAGATTACCCGCCCTCAGAATTGTGGAAGCAGCTCACTCATTCTTCTGTAGGTACTTGTGCATGCCTTGCTCAGCAGCCCATTCCTTCTGATGAATAAAGGGGCTCAGTGCAGCTCAGTGCAGCGGGTCAGTTGTACTTGTATCAAAGAAAGTTGCAAGACCCTCCTGTCCCAGCTGCTCTGTGTACACTACTTGGTACTACTAACCTGCTGCTGTTAGTTTTAACTGTTAGCTTGGCGTGCGCGCGTGTGTGTGTGTGTGTGTGTGTGTGTGTGTGTGTGTGTGTGTGTGTGTGTGTGTGTGTGTGTGTGTGTGTGTGTGTGTGTGTGTGTGTGTGTGTGTGTGTGTGTAGGGGGGGAGAGAATTGTTTTATTTTCTGGCAAAAATGGTTCCTGAAGTAAAGGGTTTTGGTCTCAGAAACTACTAATTTTAAAGTTTTTTGAGGCTGGGTGTAGTGGGCCACACCTTTAATGCTAGCACTAGGGAGGCAAAGGCAGGTGCATTTATGTGAGTTCAAGTCCAGCCTGGCCAACATAGCAAGTTTCAGGTCAACTACAGCTATGGAGTAAGATCATGTCTGAAACCAGCAACAGTAAACATTGAAGAAGTTGGAGAGAATAACTTAACAGTTGAGGAATTGAGGAGGTTTCAGATTTTTGATTAGCAGAGTCTGGAAAGGGAAGTCAATGCAGGTTCTAACATCACTTTCCAGTGGAATTGGGAACTGATGGAATGAATGGGCCGCTCTTTGGGTAAAGGGGGTGAGGGTAACAGTTACAGAGCTGTGGGTCTGTGGGCAGCAGAGAAGCCACGTGTTGGTGAATTACATGCAGTGGCAACACCCAAGGACGGCCACCGGTTCTTCCTGTGTTGCTTTCTCACTTGTGCGCGTCCTCCCTCTCCCCTCCCCCTCCCCCCTTTTTAGTTTATGTATATGAATGTTTTGCCTGCATGTGTCTGTGCACCAGCTGAGATCCTGGTGCTCTGGGGAGGTTGGAAAAATGTGTTGGGTCTCCTGGAATTGGAGTACAAATGGTTAGGAGCCTCCATGTGGGTGCTAGGAGCAGAACCTGGGTCCTCTTAAACCCTGAACTATGTCTCCAGCACCAGACCTCTTTTGCTTTGGATAAAGGCGCGACGTGAAGCCTAATGTCATATTTGGGTGTTTCTCTGCCTGTTGTTGTGTGGCTCTTGTGCCTCTGTCATGCTTGCTGCAGGCCAAGGCTGGCTTCTGTCCTGTTTCCTTGTGCTCGCTACTGATGCAGTGCAGCTGCTGGTCTAAGGTTGAGAAGAGCACCTTCCAACAGCTTACAGCTTGTGGGGAGCCCAAGCCTGAGGGTCTGGGATCTTGGGAGTAGAGAAGGAGCCAGCTTTGCCCAGGTAGGAACTGGGGGAAGGAGTAGGAACCAGAAACCTAAGGTAGGGGCTCTGTTAGCCAGCTTGGATTTGCTTGGATTATCTGGGATAGCACTTGGGAAGTGCAAACCATTCTCCCAGGACGACCATCTCTTTCCTTGGTAGCTAGATTTGGTATGGAGAGAGTTGGTTTGGCTTAATAGCTGGGATCCTTTCTTCTTAAGACTAGCCCAGAGATCCAAGCTCCATGTCCCTGACTTGGGCATTAAAGACAGAAACTGATGGAATATACAAAAGATAGGAGGAAATATGTCGTATTTTCCTCTGGAGTTCTGAGATGGTCCAGGCTGGCTCCAACTCCCCATTCTCATGCCTCCACCTCCCAAGTACTGGGTTATAGACCTGGACTGACACACTCCTCCTGCAGTTGGAGACTGACAGGCTCCAGGGTATGGAAGGGAAGCTCTGACACAGTGATTACGCCAGCCTCTAGCACCCTCTGCCTGCTTCCTTCATCTGTCCCTGTTGGAGGCTCCAGGATCTAGGAAAGAATAGGAGTAGAGCTCCCACCCAGGCTTCCAGGCCACCTGAAGCAAGAGGTTTCTCAGCATTGTCCCTTAGCTGGCAGGTACCTTACCTGTACAGGTGTGGCTTTTAGTGCTAACAGTAGGCCCGGTGGACAGCAGCAGAGTCATGATTGACTCCCACTGGCTGTAGGACCCATGAGGGCTGGAACAGGCGCAGCCACAGGCTCTTGGGTTGTGCCCAGACATGAGGTGGTGCTCTACTACCTCTTCCCGTGGCTGCTAACAGCTGTTGTCAATCATCAAACTTCCCGTCTTTGCTGACTACAGTTTGGTGGTGTCTTAGTGGCCCTGCTTGCTTTTGGGGAAGGCCAACAGGAGGCTTGGCTTTTTGTCTAACCCCCTCATCTCAGAGGCTAAAAAGCAGTCCAGTGGCAGTGTCCTGTCCTGAGAACACAAAGCACACATTCTTTCCTGATTTTCCCCCCAGATCAGTTTGTAATATTTATATCCCATTTGTCATGACTTCAGAACGATGCGTGCCTTGCTGATAGGACCACAGCACTGGAGTTAGGGCTCCTGTGTTTGACTGGGCACCGCTTCTTGCTCTGGGCACTTAGAGGCCATGGCCTTACTCCTGGAGGAATGCCTGCCACTTCCTTCTTGGCCCCAAGTGAGTGAGCAGACGTAGGATTGCACACTGTGTGTTTTACTGATGGCAGGGTTTTTGCTCTGGATTAGAGGACCCTTTCCAGCTTTCTTCTCTGGAGTGTCAGGGAAGGCCTAAGGGTAAAGATGCACCTGAGTGAGGAAGCCGCACGAGGCCCGAGGAGCGGGGAAGTGACTGTCTCATGCTGTGGTATTTCAGATAGAGCTGGAAGCTTGGCCGAGTGTATGGCTTTGCTAGTGAAGGCCTTGAGTCGGGTTGGCCATTGGACCTCTCTGTCTACAGGATATTTGAGTGAGGCTAGTTTGAGCTGTGCATGAGATTTTTGTAAGCTGGCCTCAGTGCTCTGTTGTGACCAGGCCAGTTATTTAAGTTTCCTTTTTGTCTTTGAACGCTGCTCTCAGGCTTCAAACGTTGCTGCTCTCTCTCATCCTGAGCTCCTCCACTCTGGACCTAGTGGACAGCCAGCAGGACCTCCTGCGGATTTGTGTGTCTTTCCTGTCTCGGGCTGTGTGTTACCTATCGTGAGGTGTACAGTGAGCTGCCTGTGTGACTCAGGATGTCTTGGCTAGGGCCTGAACCTTTGGCTGGCTCCTGTGCTGCACTGCAGTTCATTGAAAAATGTCTGTTGTGAGTGTAGCTTTTTGGACTAGCATTGTTTTGAATGCATCTTTAAAGGTTAGTCATAAATACATTAATGCTTGGGACTGACAAAAACTTGTCTGTGAAACTACACCATCCTGTGAGATTTTATTTCATTGTATGTGTTCACAAAAAAGAAACGGGGGGGTGGGTGGAGTGGGGGCTGGAAAGATGCCTCGGCAGTTAAGAGCACTGTGTTTGCTTTCAGAGGACTTGGGCTTGGTTCCCAGCACCCACACGGGAGGGGGCTCACTGCTGTGCATAACTAGTTCCAATGGATCTAATACCCTCTTACGGCCTCTGAGGGCACCCTGTGTGCAAATGGGACGCAGATATATGTGCAGGCAAAACTCCCATACACTTATAGTAGATACTAATAAATAAGCTGGACTTAAATTTTCATTTTATGTGTATGAATGTTTGGTACATATCAATGTAATGTGTGTACTGTGTCTTCAGAGTCCAGAAGAGGGCATTAGGTCCTTTAGAACTAGCCTTACAAAGGCTTGTGAGCCACCTTATGGCTGCTGGGAATTGAACCTGGGGTCCTCTGGAAGACCCCAGAGGAACAAGTGCTTCTAACAACAGAGACATCACTTCAGTCCCAGAAGCTGGGTTCTGAGTGGCTCCAAATATATTTTGAACTATAGCAAAAGGTAGACTTCTGCTTAATTGTAACTCTCCTTTTTCTCTTTTATCCGCAGACTTCATGAGGAGATAATTGACTTTTATAACTTCATGTCCCCTTGTCCTGAAGAAGCAGCCATGAGAAGGGAGGTGGTGAAACGGATCGAAACTGTGGTGAAAGACCTCTGGCCCACAGCTGACGTGAGTATCTTGTTCACCTTGCACACACCAGCCCATGAGGTTGTGTCAGCTTCGTCTACATGCACTCACACTTCCTATTCCCACAGTAGAGTGGCTCCCCAGGCCCAATCCTGGGCAGCTTCACCTGGGAGGGAGCAGTTTAGACAAGCACTCCCCACGCTACTGCGTCTAGCCCTGGCGTAGTCCGGCCTCTGGTTAGCCTGGGAAACCCATAAATAAGAATACTTAAATTCTCATAGTCCTTCATTCCTTCTGCCCAGCCCTCCTCTTTCATTCTTGTTTAAAAATTGAGTTAAGGTTAGAAATCTCCCTCCTGCTCCACCCACACTTGCAGTCACTGCAGTTTACAGCATGGAACATGCTTGCTTCAGTAGAAATTGCAAGTGCCAGCAGAACATGGTGGCACACGCCTTTGGTCCCAGCCCTCAGGTGACAAAGGCTGTGAGTTTGAGGCTCGAGTGGGCTATATAGGGAAACCCTGTCTTAAAACATAACAAGTGTTCCTGGTACAGCACTCACATGAATAAGTGTGTGTCTGTGGAAGTGAGGTACTTGCCTGTTTGTAGTCCTGGGTGCCGGCAGCCTGTTGTATGTCAGCTGACCAGGGAGCTGACCACCTGGCCTGGATTTTGATGTAAATAAATGTACAAAGAGTTTTCTGGTATGTTGCACCATTTCATCTGCTTCTTCCCCAAATGTCAAAGCTGGTTTTGTTTGTCCTCGTGTTTTGCAAGGCATGATGGGAGCCTGCTGACTTGACCTCTGGGACTTCTCTTTCAGGTGCAGATATTTGGCAGCTTTAGTACAGGCCTCTATCTTCCAACAAGGTGAGTGTCCACGCTGACGGCACACTTGGTGTTGGCTTACGGAGTGGCAGTGTCTTTGCTTCTGAGGCTTGGACAGCCAGCTGAAGGGGAGGATTGCGGAGCACAGGGGAAATAGGCAGAAAGCCGCATTTGTTAGTTTAGTGTTAAGGCAGGAGATCGCTTGCTTGGCATTTTTCTTCTTCCATTTAATTTCTTACAGCACAGAAATGTTGGGTGTTAGACAGAAAATGGATGGGAAGTGCCTTAGTAACTCCTGCTGCTATAAACCAGGACCACGGGCTGGCTGAATTATAAACTGTAGAAGCTTATTTAGCTCTCAGTTCTGGGGACCGAGAAGTCTAAGATTCAGAGGCTGTAATTGGGTCAAACTCACCCCTGTAGCAGAGGTCTTGATCCATTTATGAAAATATGGCCTCAGAGCCTTCTCACCTCAGGAAGGAGAAAGGCCTGAGCTGTTGGTGGGGGGCCACATTTCAGGGGGGTCTTTGGGGTTCTGATAGTGAACATTCAAGCACACTTCTGTTAGGACAGTATTTCATGAAGATCTTTATGTAGAAGTGTCAGATTTACATCCTAAAATTGTCTTCTGGGTTCATATTTTCATATGCATAATGTATAGGTAGTTTTTGTTGTACATGCTGGTTAGCATTTAGAACTAGCTTGCCAGTATAGCATTTGGCTGTGATGTCAGGACTTAGGGGCTGGCATGGGCAAGGGCTCTGGAAGCCAAGTAGGTTAAAAGTCTTCAGGGATCTCCAGACCTTGAAGCAAGAGCCAGTGACAGTAGTATAGATTGCTGGAAACAGTTTATCCATTTCACCTGTTGGCTCCTGGGACTTTGAGGTCCTTTCACTCTGGCTTTATATACTTAGATTACTCAAGAGCTGGCTTCGTTCAGGGCCCAAGGCTTAGGTACTTATGGGACCTTGTTGATCAGAGGCAACATGCCGTGGTGCCGGCCTTCCCATGGGAGGTCACCTGGTGAGGTATGTTGTGACTGATACAGTTTCTCTTCTGTCCAGTGACATAGACCTGGTTGTCTTTGGAAAGTGGGAGCGCCCTCCATTACAGTTGTTGGAACAAGCCCTCCGGAAGCACAACGTGGCTGAGCCATGCTCCATCAAAGTTCTTGACAAAGCTACAGTGAGTATTGGGGGCCTGACACCTTCATCTGAAGTCCCCACATGGGGTCAGTGTCCTCTGTTTTTCCTCACAGTGGTTACTGGTTATGTTTTGATTGTCCTCTTGTGGTATAACCATTCCAGTGACCATCTTCATGATTTTCCAGCTGAGAACCTGTTTGGTGATAAGTGGATTTGTTTTCATTGTGAGATCTTAGAGCTTCACTCTTGGCCCTAAAAGATAGACTTGTGTCTGTCTGTGTCTGTCGAGTAAGGCAAGGCAGAGGATCCCTAAGGAGAAACTAGCATTCCACCTGCTGTTGTCCTGGTGTGCAGCTTAGGGATCTTGTTTTGTGTGTGTGTGTGTGTGTGTGTGTGTGTGTGTGGTGTGTGTGTGTGTGTGTAAGACCACACACTAACTTACGCTGAAGGAGGAAAACCTGGAGTTCCCTTTGTTGCCCGGACCTGTGTCTATGTAGGAAAGGCACTGTCTCAGGGAAGCTGAAAGATAAGATTGCTTCTAAGAAGTTCCTGGGACGCTTCATTGAAGTGGTTCAGGTTAGACAGCTTATGATCTCAGTCTGTGGCCCTGGTATGCACCAGTCACCAGCTCTGCTGCCATGGACGAGTGTTTCAGTTTGGAGTTGGTGTGTTACTCGTCTGTAGGGTTTTTGGGGAAAGTGTGAGTTTCAGTCCAGTGGCTGCAAGCTCTGTTGGTACTTTTGCCTTGAGTGGGTGAGTGTTTAGATGGAAGCATGCCCACTGTGGATTGGATCTTCACAAAGTGCCTAGACTGTCCCTTCCCAGCGGTCATCCCTCCAGGCCTGGCTCCCATACTGCCTTTTATTTTATTCACTGGAACTCTGCTTAGACATGAACCTTCGGTAAACTGCAGAAGGCCATGTTGCACTCAGTTCTCCAACTCGCCGGCAGGCACATGAGAAAACACCCACAATGAATAGCAAGGGAAAGGCTTTGAACTCCATTAAACACGTAGGCAAAGGTAACACCTTGCTATGACCAGGGTCCTGCTGTGTGATCCCTCTGTGGTCCAGAGTCCTGCTGTGGCCAGGGTCCTACTGTAGGCCCCATCTGTGCCATGTTTGTTCTTTTGTTTTTAATTCCTCATCCAGGGTGAAATCCAGCTGTCTCAGGCACTCTGACCACTCAGGCTTGCACAGTTAGTGAAATGAGGCTCTTTGACAATGAGGGAGGCAGTAGGAACTTGCTGTTGGTGGTGTTATTCAGATGTAGGTTCCTGTGTTGAACTTTTCAAGATCCAGACAGAGCATTTGAGGATTGTTGGGTATAACTGCTTACTCCTCCCAGACTTCCCGCTTCAGCATATTGAAAAATGTGTACTTCAGTCACTTGAAGGCGTCCCATCCCGGCTGCTGCTGCTGCTGCTGCTGCTGCTGCTGCTGCTGCTGTATGTGTGTGTGTGTGTGTGTGTGTGTGTGTGTTCTCTCCCTCCCCCTTTTCCTCCCCCTTTCCTTCCCCCCTCCCCCTCCCTCTCCCCCTCCCTCTCCCGAGCATCCTCCGATGATAACCATGGATCTGGATCTTGAAGTGCAAGGGCTTTGTGCTGCTGTGTATTTCTCAGTGTGTGAAACCCTTCCCCCTGGTTTTACAGAGCAGACGTGGTGCTAACCTTTGGGTATGTAGTGTGACTTTGTAGGGTGCATGTGCAGGTCAGGCCTCCCACTTGAGTCCTCTCTCAGGCTCCCATTCCCCTCTTGCTGTCCCACTTCAGAGTCGGCCTGCAGGAGATGGTAGAGTGGGAGCCCTGCTAGGAGAGGACAGGTCATGGTTGTTGTGTGGGGCTCCATGACCACTGAGATTAACTCCTGACGGAGCCCTTTTTAAAACTGACATCCATGACCACCAGTTCCCTCTTGTGAAGAGAGAACAATGAATGGCTGTCTGGAGATGTTGATGTCACAGCACTTTGTCAACTATATCTTCACAGGTGCCCATCATAAAGCTCACAGATCAGGAGACTGAAGTTAAAGTGGACATCAGCTTTAACATGGAGACTGGTGTGCGGGCGGCAGAGTTCATCAAGAACTACATGAAGGTACTGTTGTCTCAGGTGCCCAGTGGGACAGAGGTGTGAGACCTTGTTACTCAAAACCTTAGGATGGGTCATTGGTAGCAATACAGACAGTGCAGTTTCCAGGTTCTGTCATGGGGTCTGTGTGGGCTCTCAGGAAGTGTGTAGCTGTTTTCTGATTGGCTTTGAGTGACTGCTTGTTTTAGAGCACTCTGGGGAATGTTCTGTGTTAGTGCACAGCCTCACTCCTGGCTCGGTGCTACACTCCCAACCTACTTTCCCACTTGCCGGACTCCGTCTAGGTTTGTTTAGTCTAGAGGCCTCAGTGCTTGCAAATGTGAGAGTGGCCAGTGCCTGAGCTGCTGCCTTCTGGAGCTTTGAGTGTTGGCACTCAGGCCACACAGCCAGCCCTATAGTCTCTTTCCGTTTTCAGTTCCTCTCCTCTGTCATCCGACCTGCAGGAGCATTTGCCCACTTCCCTCGCTCTGTGTCCCTGCTTTCCATAGTTCTGCTCAGGGCTGAGCCACCTGCTTACTGAGTGCTGGGATTCTTGTGTCTCAGTGACAGGGTCATGGCTTGGGCCTGGGGTGGGGGGCATTACCCTCAGCTAGTGGGAATCCTTAAGCCAAAAATTGGAGTCAGAGATTTTGGGGGGAGGGGGCAGGAGGATGGGTGAGGAGTTCTTTCTCTCACAGGAAGCTTGTCTAGAGTCCCTTTAAAAGTACATCAGCTATGGGGCTCAGAGGTTAAGAGCATCAATTGTTTTTTTTTTTTTCAATTCAATTCCTAGCAACCGCACAGTGCCTTATAACCATCTATAATGAGACCTAGTGCCCTCTTCTGGCCTGCAGGGGTACATGCAGGCATAATTAAAACAACAACAAAGTCTATCCGCTGACCTGTGTGCCTCTTCTTGGGTTTCAGAAGTACTCGCTACTGCCGTACTTGATTTTAGTGTTGAAACAGTTCCTCCTACAGAGGGACCTGAATGAAGTCTTCACAGGCGGGATCAGCTCCTACAGCCTCATCTTAATGGCCATCAGCTTTCTGCAGGTGAGTGGCCTTCCCCACAGTGGGCTCGAGGCAGAAGTGGTGACCGTCACCCTCACTGTGGGCTGAGGAGACTCCCTTCCTGCTTCTTGTCACAACACTTTCTTGCTTGGCACCCCTCCTGTAGGTTGATTCTGTGGGTGTAGGTTTCAGACCCTAGGTGATGCCCGCCTGTGCTTCAGGAAGCTCAGACTTTTACGATACTGAGAACTGTGGATTGTTCATTTGGAGCAGGAGAACGAGAATCGGTTTATTCCTATATAAACCTATATAAATCATAAAAAGCCTTTTCCACTGGCGCTTATCTGTAGTTTATTCCCAAATACCCTGAGAATAAAGGGCAGATACCAACATGGGGACGAGATGGAGAAATTTCCTTCTGTGTGTTTGAGATAAAGTCACTCTAGTCCTGGATGGCCTAGAATTCATGTGCAGCCCGGGCCGGCTTTGGACCCATGGCAGTCCTCTTGACTCAGTTCCGCTGGTGCTGAGACTGCACTTGTGAGCCTCTCTCTCTGCCTGGCAAGCCTTCTGTGGTGGTTGGTCTTAAGTTCAGTGTCCTCTCTGCTTTGGGAGTAGAGCGCTAGGAGCTGCCCTGTCAGCAGCTGGCCTCCCAAGGCACTCCTCTCCCTGCTGGTTGGTTGGATGGATGGTCGGTTGGTGGTGTTGAGCCAGGATCTCTCACATACTGACCTGGATTCACTTTGTAGCCCAGGCTGGCCTTGAACTAGCAGCAAGTCTTCGGTCTTAGGTTCCAGAGTACTGAGGTTATAGATGTGAGCTCTTACACCTGCTGACTCATGAACAAAATAGTACCTGGGTTAGTTAACGTTTTATTGCGTTTCTATTGGCTTGAGAAAACATTTCCCTGTGTATGTTAGCCACCTGAGTGTATGTCCCCACGTATATCACTGAGAGTGTGTGTATGTCCCCACGTGTATCACTGAGAGTGTATGTATGTCCTCACATGTATCACTGAGAGTATATGTATGTCCTCACGTATATCACTGGGAGTGTATGTATGTCCTCA
>NC_034600.1:1543103-1608469 GCF_900095145.1 Mus pahari | reverse complement strand
TGTATATCACTGTGAGTGTGTGTCCCATGTATATCACTGAGAGTGTATGTATGTCCCCATGTATATCACTGAGAGTGTATGTATGTCCCCATGTATATCACTGTGTGTGTGTGTGTCCCCATGGCTGTCCAAGTCTCTTTCCCCATGTATATCACTGGTTCTCCTTTGTGAGTACTTGCTGAGGGTTTGTTATTCCCAGTGACACTGCTAGCCTGCAAGTCAGACTGTAGCTCAGACTGTGTGTGTGTGTGTGTGTGTGAGCTTTGATGCAGACGTGTTGCCCCTGAAGCATTCGTCCCCAGGTGTGCCAGCAGAGAGGCTTACAGTGCTGAGCTGTGAGCTCCATGCAGCGCACCCCTTTCTCACAGCACACCACAGTGGGGAACATTACTCTTAGCTCCATGGCCTCTGTTTATATCTTGAGTACCCCCGATTTGAGGTAATGTGCTCCGGATATCTTGTCAGGACAGGTGGTGTTACCTTGTGGGGTTTCCCAAGGCTTCCTGGTGTGCTGCTACTGGCCTCCTTCTGGCTGTCAGGCCTCACAGAGCTATGCAGATGGGATAGCCCTCCTCTTTCAGTGCCTGTGTGGGAGACCACCCACCTGAGGCTGGACCTGGTGTAGCATTCTGCTTATCTCACAGCTGCCTGAGGGAAGAAGGCCGGGCCCTGTACTGGGCTGCCTTGAATATTTGATTTGGCTCAAAAGCAAGGACATAAAGGCTTGGCAAGAGGACTGCCCTGTTCTGTGGAGGAGGGCAGAACTCTGACATTATGAGGGATTATTCCTGGAAGACCACATTCATGCCTCAGCCCTGTGCTACCAGGACTTGGACACTAGGGGGGCTTGACCGTCACCATCTAGAATTGTGCAAAGGACAGAGTCCTCTGTGTGACCATGGAAGCGATGAGCCACTTGGTTGCTGAGAGTAACAGGTGTGCCCAAGCTCATTCTGTAGTGGGCAGCTCAGGTCTGTAAAGTTACTGGCACCTGGGAGTTATCAGGGATCGTGGTCCAGTGTCACAGAGAGGCTGTGGCTTGCCAGAACAAAGTGTGCTGGTGAAGTAGCCTGACAGTGATGTGTGAAAGCCAGAAGTGAGTTCCCAGGCGGAGTTAGCTCCATCCACTCACATCCTGGTCCAATGATTGTGATACTGTTCAGTCTTGTCCTGCCACCTACTGGTGGCTTGTCAGGATGATGACATTGATATGAACCGTGCAGCCACCATCCAGATGACAGTTGTGCAGAATGTGGAAAACTTACCATTGGCAGCATAAGGGTAACTAGCTGTGTGTGTCTGGATGTTGTGGTCTGAATGGATGTTGAGATGTCTTCTTTCTGTCAAGCCCCCCACTGACAGAGGCTGTCCATTGTCTTGTGTTTTCTCAGGTGCTAGAGAGTGGGGACCCCTCTGGGTTCCTGGAGAGCTGCAGGGGGAGTGTCGTTGGAGTGTAGCTTGAATTCATATGCCGGTGGCTCTCTTGCTTTTACAGTTACATCCAAGAATCGATGCCCGGAGAGCTGATGAAAACCTGGGAATGCTTCTTGTAGAATTTTTTGAACTTTATGGAAGGAATTTTAATTACTTGAAAACTGGTATTAGAATAAAAGAAGGAGGTGCCTATATCGCCAAAGAAGAGATCATGAAAGCCATGACCAGTGGGTACCGACCATCGATGCTGTGCATTGAGGACCCCTTACTGCCTGGTGAGCTTGCCCGCTCTGGCTGGGATTACAGTGCTGGGTTATCTCTAAAAGCAGAACTCAGTGGGGACACTTTCAGGATTCTAACAAGTTTACTGCATTCTAAAATGTTTACGTTCTGTAAATATCAGAACTAGGAAAGGCTAATCAGGGAGTCCTCACAGGAAACATTCACTTCTGGAAGGAAGCATGGGCCAGGAAGTGAAGAATGGGGTCTCCTGCAGGTGACTCTCCATGGCTTTCCTGTGTCGCTGCGGATCATGTGGTGGCTGAGCTAGGACTCCAAGCCCCACCCCGCTGTCATGTGTAAGGGAGCTTGTCTCTCCCACTGTGGCAACACTTGGTCTTTAAATCCTTGCCAACCTGATAACTGCTTCACATTCTTGTTTAGTTATAGTCCTTCCTGGTGCTTGCTCTTCAACTCTGCACATACATATTGAGCCTGTCTTGGGTGATAGGCTAAATGCAGTGATGGGATCAGGGCAGGCAGTGACAACAGTACGACGGGAGGCTGCAGACGCCTCGGCTTTGCTCTTCTTTCATGGAACTGCGCTGCGCTGTAGCCATGGTCTCCTGAGCTGGCCACGTTGGTGTTCTGTGCTAGGGGAGCCTTGTCCACACGACTCTCAGATCTCAGTTTGTGCTCTCATTTGTATTCAGTCTTTTATTATTCTGCTCCTGTTCCTTATTTAGTTACTATCCTCAATTTTTTAAAATAATGTTTTTATTAGATATTTTCTTTATTTACATTTCAAATGTTACCCCCTTTCCTGGTTTCCCCTCTGAAAATCCCCTATCCCCATTCCCCTTCCCCTGCTCACCAACCACCCACTCCCACTTCCCTGTGCACTCCCCTACACTGGGTCATCAAGCCTTCACAAGACCAAGAGCCTCTCCTCTCATTGATGTCCTACAAGGCCATCCTCTGCTACATATGCAGCTGGAGCCATGGGTCCCTCCATGTGTACTCATTGATTGGTGGTTTAGTCCCTGGGAGCTCTGGGAGCTCTGGTTGGTTGATATTAATTATTGTTCCTCCTATGGGGCTGCAAACCTCTTCAGCTCCTTCAGTCCTTTCTCTAGCTCCTCCATTGGGGACCCTGTGCAGTGGATGGCTGTGAACATCCACTTCTGTATTTGTCAGGCTCTGGCGGAGCCTTTCAGGAGACAGCTTTATCAGGCTCCAGTCAGCAAGCACTTATTGGCATCCACACTAGTGTCTGGGTTTGGTGACTGTATATGGGATTGATCCCCAGGTGGGACAGTCTCTGGATGGCCTTTCCTTCAGTCTCTGCTCCACACTTGGTCTCCGTATCTCCTCCCATGGGTATTTTCTTCCCCCTACTATCCTCAAATTTAACAATCATTTTTAAACTGTTCTAGGGTGAGATTAATTTCTTTAAAAATCAATTGAAAGGAAAGTAGACAATACCAGTCAGCTGTCTTTAAGTGGCTGACGGATCCCATAGAGGAGAGGTGGGGTTTCCGGGGGAACATCCTAACAGTGTGTCACCTATTTGAGTGCCCCATGTCTTCAGGTTCTATTTCAGTGTGCCTGCGTTAACTCCTGTAGCTGCATCTAGGAAGATGAAATTCCAATATCCTCCCTAAAATCCCATACTTGAGGTGACTGAACAATGAATCTATGTAGGAGTTACAGTTCCTCTTGATGCTAGTATTAGCTTCATTTGCTTTGCTCTGTGAGTTTGTAATACAGCATTCTTCCCTTAAAGGGCTTCCTTCCAGTTCTGATGCTCTGTTCAGTGTCAACAACCCCCTCACACTGTGTGCCACTCAGCGCTTATCATGATATTGATCATGCCAAGTCCACACTGCTGGTTGGTGTGTTGGATATTATGGATTTCCTTGTGGTGTGGGCTTCCCTTTTTTCTCTTTTTCCCTTTTCTGCTACCTGGGGTCTTAGCAGACTCTGAACTGTCAGACACCGTGACTGCCCCCTTTCCATTGTTGGGAGTAGACTGGCCACAGAGCCTGAAGCACTGAACCTGTGTGCATTTACATACCATGAGCTGTGTACTGCAGTCAGCGGCAGCTTGCAGCAGCTCGCTCAGGTCTGTGTTTACATGCCTGTTGCTTGAGCTGCTGTAGTTGGGAGGCGTTTGGTGGTGAGCCCCTACCTTGTATGAGAGACAGGTGCCTTTGTGTTGCAGGAAACGATGTTGGACGGAGTTCCTACGGGGCCATGCAGGTGAAGCAGGTGTTTGACTACGCTTACATTGTGCTCAGCCACGCTGTGTCACCGCTTGCCAGGTCTTACCCCAACAGGGATTCTGAAAGGTAATGGGTCTTGTGCCTGGGTTCTGGGCTCCTCTTTCCTGTAGAGTAGCAGGTGTACTTTTTCTCGTCATGTGCTTCTGTGGCATGGATGGGTACACTGTCATACTTGAGTGGACCTTGATAATAAGGAAAGCTTTTTGGCATCAAGATGGCTTTTGGGTAGCCCATGGCCCAGGACTGAGCATTTCTTAGTGGGGTGATATTTACTTGGGGTACGCTGTATTAGGGCAGATCCCTGACTTTGAAAGCCTCGGTTGGTGCCTGTCCAGCAGCTGTAGGTGTGCTTGCTTAGGTTGTGAGTGGGTTCAGACCTGAACACACGGCTCTGCCTCTACAACTGTTCAGCCGTCCTTCAGTTTACAACTGAGGATAGTCTACAGTGTCTCCTTTAGTGGTAGTCAGGCACACTTCTCTCTAAGTTCAGCTGAGCTGCTATAGTATGTGCACATGGGGAGCAGGAGGAGACAAGGGTGGAAGGGGAGAAGTGGGCTGAACAGATCGCTGTCAGCAGTGCGTGAATGTCTGTTCCAGAGGTGGCTGCCTCAGGAAACTGTTAGGAATGAGCCTGACTTTCCATCGATTGTCCACACACAGTGTTGCAGGCCAGCCCCTAGCCTGTGATGGGCACCTGGGTATCTCTCCTCACCTGTGCAGTAGGAAACAAAGTGTCAGGACTTGATGGACATCCCTTAAACTGGATTGAAGCCATCATCTGTCTACAGACAGATCTTGGTTAAGGACTTCTCCATAGTGAACCTGCCTTTGTCTGTGCCGTGATCTCATGGTACTGTGAATGTAAGCATGTCAGATGTGCCGTGATCTCATGATACTGTGAATGTAAACATGTCAGAGCTCATGCTTTCTCCTGTCTTTATCGAGCCTCACATCTGACACCTAGTGTTTATGTCCAACCCTGTTCTCTGCAGTACTTTAGGAAGAATCATCAAAGTCACGCAGGAAGTGATCGACTACCGGAGGTGGATCAAAGAAAAGTGGGGTAGCAGAATCCTCCCGTCTCCAGACCTAGGTGAGAGACTGGCAGTGTGAGGCATGGCCCTCTCACCATAGCACAGAAGCATCTCTGTTGTAGGGTTGCTCAAGCTGTGAAAATAGATCCTTTTCTACTTTTTCTGATAGGCCGTCCGTTCTGTAGCTCTGGACCCTATAGACATAGAGTCGTAGCTGCAGTAAAGGAGGGGGAGGAATAGATGGAAGTGGTTGCTAGGGGGAGGAACAGATGGGAGTGGTCGCTAGGGGGAGGAACAGATGGGAGTGGTCGCTAACGTTGCATTTGATTAAACGAAGCTGCACTCCAACACAGTGGCAAGAGATCACTGAGATGCATATGGGTTTCGTTCCAAATCTTAGAAATCCAGTGTGTTTGTGTTTCAGAATTCTACATTCTACATTGATAGTGGGCATATTTGTTCTATGTTTATAGTTTATGACAGCTACAGATTGTGACTTACACAGCACTGGACAGATTTTAGTGTTTTCTGATAACTAGTTTGATTCACATTTAAAATTAGATTAATTCAGATATAAGGTTAGGTTTGTTAGCATTCAGAGTTCAGCAGCACACTGCACTAATCACTAACCTGGACTTTGCTTTCCTGCCCCAGACAACAGGATTAAGATAAAGGAGAGAATTACCACGTGCAATGGGGAGCAGATGCAGAGCCGGGAGCCCAGCTCCCCTTACACCCAGCGCCTGACTCTGTCCCTGTCCAGTCCCCAGCTGCTGTCTTCAGGCTCCTCTGCTTCTTCTGTGTCCTCACTTTCTGGAAGTGACATTGTGAGTGGGCTTTTGCTCTTGACTGTCGTCCTCCTTGTGGGGTGACACTGTCCTTGTCATCTGTAGCAGGGAGTTCAAGACCTCCTCCCCCTCCTCCATCTCAGTCCCTTGCTGGGGTGTAGGGATGTGGGGGTGTATGTGTGTGTGTGAGAGGTGGATGTCTGTGGGGTACATGTGGGTGGGAGGTTATGTGTGTGTGTGTCTGTGGTGTGTCAGTGTCAGTCTTGTTAGGTGTTCTTTGGCATAGGCTTTAAGAACCCCGGGCTGTATTGCTCAGATGACCCATCGATAGCACTCAGCCAAACTGTGGTTTGAGTGTTTTTTTTTTTTTGGAAAAAGATTTAGAGATTTACAAGTTAGGTCCATGTGTCTCGTGTGCATTTTCTGCAGCCTAGTCTTTCTCCGTGCTGCAATGACTGAGGAAGGGTAGGTCTGCTCTAATGGCCTTCCCTAGCTTCCTCCTGAAGGCGCCTGGCTCAGACCTCAGGAGCGCTGTGCTTATGACTCTCCTTGTCTCTGTGCTGCGCTCTAGGACTCCGACACACCGCCCTGCACCGCGCCCAGTGTTTATCAGTTCAGCCTGCAAGCACCCACTACCCTGATGGCCAGCCTGCCCACAGCCTTGCCAATGCCCAGTAGCAAACCCCAGCCTGCTGCTTCCAGAACGTTGATCATGACAACAACCAACCAGGTACAGGCTTCCTCCCTGGGGACGGCATCCAGGGCAAGCAGGACCCTAGATCAGGGTTCTTGTGGATGGCTGGGTCTAGTGCTGGCTCCCAGCAGTGACCATGCTTTGGGGGCTGCAGAACAACTCAGCCTGTTGTGTAGCACAGTCTCTGACCTGGAGTCTGATGCCTCTGACAGGTGTTCCCAGTGCTTCTTTGCCTGCAGTGGTGCAGTGTCTAGGGCCCGCACTGCTGGCTGTGCAGACACGTGCTTTCTCTCTCCCAGAAACTCCGTGTGCAGACCCAAGTGTCAGCTTGGGCTTAGACTCTCTCTGTTAGCCGTTACTTGGGAATTTTTCTCTTTTTAAATTTTATATAAAATGAATCAAAAGAAAAATATAGTTCAGTATTGCACATACACCCCAATTATATATCAGTTGGATTTTTATACACTCAGTACATTATTACCTGGAAAGGAGAAGCAGCATTTTAAGTGGGAGTTGAGCGTAAAACAGAGCAGAAGCATGCAGATGTCTTTCCTGGCGTCCTCTGGCCCTGCTGGGATCCATTGCCACACAGCTGCTTTGAAGCTGAGCTACTAAAGCACCTGACTCTAATGTTGGTGAGCGTTTGACATAGTTTCCCCAGTGTAGCCCAGACGACAGACTGGAACTTTCCAAGGCATTGGAAAAGTTGTTGAAGCTATTAAATTCTGCCCCAGTTCAACCTAACTGTCTGCTTCTGAAAAGAACACTGCCCACCCTCCCACTCTGGAGGCCTCTTTGTCACTCGTCAGGTCAGTGTCTCAGAGAGCCCAGTGCAGGGCCAGCTTCAGTTTCCTGCCAGAGATGTTTTGGACCTGTGCTGTCTAAGAAAGTGTAGGTGTAGATCCCAGTTGGTTGTCACAGTTGTATGCGTATCCTGTGTGAGTGTGAGTCAGGCTGAGCTTGAAACCAAAGTTTGTGGTAATGGCCTGGAGCAGAGTGTCTGATTCTCCACCATGTGTTTTCTATAGAGGCAGCTGTCCCCCTGTGGAGCTCTACTGTGAAGGGTTCGTTCCTACTGTAGCCAGTCTCTCTGCAAGTGCTGGGTAAAGCAGCGATGCCTTCATTGTCAGGCCAAGAGTGGCTCTCACCAGCTTTCTTTCGCTTTGGGTGGGACAGATGATGCAGAAGCCAGAGCGGTGGCCAGATACAACCGCCCTCTTTGACTCTTCCTTGTGTTCCTCTGTTCCTCTGGGGTCTGAGGGGTGTTCACTTTGGGGCTCATTCTAGGGACTAAAATGACTGTGACTGTTTTGATGGCTATAATTGTTTTGAATTTGGTTTGATCTTTGGAGAATATTAGATTTTATGACCTAGTGACTGGCATAACTTGGTATTGTAATTGCTGTTTGAGAAGATGAGGTGTTTGTAATTCCAAGGCCACAGTGTCCTTGGGTCACAACAGAAGCTGAGCTCTGTGGAGATGTGTGTGAATGGACTTTGCACAGTCAACCCCACACTGCTTTCACTTGTGGGAAGCTCATGTTTCTCTTTCCTTCTAGACCAGGGTTACTATCCCTCCGCCAACCCTTGGAGTCGCACCTGTTCCTTGCAGACAGGCTGGTGTCGAGGGAACCACATCTTTGAAGGCTGTTCACAGTGTAACTTCCCCAGCCATTCCCTCGGCATCTCCCAACCCACTGTCTAGTCCTCATCTCTATCACAAGGTAAGTGTTGTCTGCTGCTGGGCTATTTACTGCAGCCACTTCCTCACTCGGGGGCCTGTGCCCCTTGGACCACAATTCCCCTGCGTGCTCTCTGGTTGGTGGTTCAGTCTCTGTGAGCCTCCATGGGCCCAGGTTCGTTGACTCTGACCCTGCAGGGACCTTCTCACACCCGTGAAAAGGCAGAGCAGATTACAAGTCTGTAGGCCCTGAGTGGAGTGATAGTCTGTTCAGAGGGAAGGGTTCCCTCTGCTAACTGCATGCCGGAGCAGTGATTATGTGGCTGCGGGTTCGTGTTGGACATTGTGTCTTTTCACCTCATGGTCTGTGTGCTACACTCCAGTCCTGCTTTCTCTCTCTCTCTCCAGCAGCACAATGGCATGAAACTGTCCATGAAAGGCTCCCACAACCACACTCAGGGTGGCGGCTACAGCTCTGTGGGCAGTGGAGCCGTGAGGCCTCCTGTAGGCAACCGAGGACACCATCAGTACAACCGCACCGGCTGGAGGAGGAAAAAGCACGCACACACAAGGGACAGCCTGCCTGTGAGTCTCAGCAGATAATGGTCTGACTGACTGCCCACGGGCCTCGGGCACCACAGGGGAGCCGAGACCAGCATCCAGCACCTCCACCGCGGTCTGCCGAGCGCAGCCCAGCACTGGTCACTCTGCATGTTTGTGTGGTGGCCGCATCCATCTTACAGAACAGCTCCTTGTGCTCATCTGTGAAGCCTTACTACATGTGGATGTGCGTCTGCCTGCCTAGAAGTCTTCATCCGTGCCCAGCAGGGCGGCCTAGGAGTGTCAGGGACTGGATGTGCGGCTGTGTAGCCGGGTCAGCTAGGTGGCCATTTGGGGTTCTCATCGTGTCTGTCACAGGCAGAGACGCCAAGCCCTGCTCCGTGTCTTTCTGACGGAGTGGGCAGGCTGCTGTTTTACTGCCCTCACGTCTTGTTTGAAAATTTGGGACTGTTTTTCTATGTAAATATTGAAAACTTATGATTTGTGCAATAACTCAGATATTTTTTATTTAATTTCATATTTTCACATAAGTTATATTTAAGGGAGGAGGGAATTTTTTTTTAAAACACGCTTAAGTCCTTTCCCAATTTGCATTTTCTAAGTTGGGTTCCTCGCGTTGGCTGGTGATCTGATGGCATCATGACATGAACACCGTGAGGAGGGAGGGCCTGTGGGCTTGGTTTTTATGTCTTGTCTTTTGGTTAGATGCAGTGAAGGAGCCAAGTCATCCTGGTGGCTCTGTGAGGCCAGTGTGTACCTGGCAGCCTGGCTGGAGGCCTTGAGCCGTTGTCCTGCTCTGACCACGAGTTCTGACATTTTGTTTGGGTTTTTATAAACTAGACAGCAAATCCAGCATTTAAAGTGCCAGAAGTAAGAACCTAAGGGGAAGAGAGATTGTCACGTCGCATAAATCGTAAAGAATTGTGACTCTGGGCGTGCTTTGGTCATTAAGTGACGGGTCTAGAGTCATGGGCCTGGTGAATATCATTACAGACAATGGCACCCAGATTTAGGAATGTGGAGAAAGGGATTTCGTTGATTCCGTTGAGGAATCTGCATAGGTATGCACTCGTTCTGTTAAGAGCAAATATCTGAACAGGACCCCGCTGTTGAGGGCACATGGGGGATTTTAATGTATCGCAGGAGAGCACAGCCCCGTGTGGGCCCGGAGCGGCTGGTGCCTGGCTCAGACGCGTACAGGTATACTATGCAAGTGTAGTCTGCCACAACCACTGTCTTTGTTACTGTTTTTGAACAAGCATCCATCCATCGCCTGACCTGAGTCTGGAGCACCACAGTTGTCCTGGAGTGCTTGCAGCTGTAGGCCTCTGACTTCACTTCTGGACCTGCTCAACACCACAGCGGGCTGGTCTCAGTCCACCAGTGCAGAGTGTCAAGCCGAGAAGCTGAGTGCCGTGCCACTTGGTTGACACGCAGCAGTGGGAATTCTGAATGAATGTCTGAGTGACATTGGACACCTCGCCAAGGACAAGCTCTGTGTGTCTGGGTCTGCCTCCTGCTGCCCTGGTGAGACTGTTGACTCTGGGAGACATTCCAGAGCAGAGTAGCACATGGGTCCGCAGCTCATGAGGATTGGAGTCATCCAGAATATTTAAAATTATTTAAATTGTGAAGCCTGTTGCTAAAGAATATTTATGAACACTGGTCCATAGTCTGTACTAATTTACACATTAGCAATATTGACTGTATCTGCATTAAGGAGCCACCGTGGGGCCGTTCGAGTGACCCGCAGATGTGCATTTTAAAGTTCTATCATCCACAGGCACAGGTATGTGTCCGTCCCCATAGTGGTGAACCAGATGAATTGGCCTGGCGACCACTGTGGCTGTATGCTACAGTTTGACAAAATGATATCACGTTTAAATTTTCTGTGTGTACAACAATATGGACACTAAAATTGACATATTTTTATGTAAAGTTTTTCTATTCTTTGATTTTTAATAAACTTTAGAAACCAGTCTTGTGTTGGCAAGATGCTTTTCCTCTGAAGGGTGGGGTGGTTTCTGCATTAGCTGCTTGCTGGGGTTTTATCCAAGCCCAAGGTCAGCCCTGTGGCCAGGGTGGTGATGGATCATTTTGCCACAATGTGGGGTAGTGCCACTGTGAGTATAGCAGGAGGATCACACACTGTACTGTGCTGTGGTCTGTACTTAGGTATTCCAGTAGCTGTCACACTTAAAGCTCCCAAGTATGAGGCACTTTCAGCCTGTAAGTGACAGGACGTCGGCTGCTCAGCCCAGTCAGTGTGTGTGTGGTGGGATATCGTGTCTTATACGTGTCTTGTGAATCAAACACTCATCCATTCCAACACAATAGTCTCTGCTCCATTGGCTGGGTCACTCTTAGCAAAAGACCAGTTCATGACCATAGAAGACTCAGTGAATTCCAAGCAAGGTCAGGAAACCCATAGTAGGCTGTTTTTCTTGGAAGCAAGTGTGTAGGGGCTTGTATTTGTTCTGACCTCAGGAGTGTGAGGCTGACCATGCAGTGCAGATGTTGGCTAGCGTGGAGAAAGTGCATTGTTTTTATTCTTGACAGTTTACCTGCAAGTTGTCAAGCCCTGGGTGTGTGTTCAAGCAACGTGTGCAGAAGTGAACCCGTACCTCATAGCTCAGTTGGCTCAGGTAGGGATCAGCTAGAGCTGCTCAGTCATAAAGCTGAGAAGCAGGTCCAATGCTGTGCTGACCCTGCCTCTCAAGGACTCATGGAAGATGAGAACAGAGCCACAGGCCTGATTCTGTGAGCACTTCTGGCTTGGGCCTGCCTGCCTGCCTCCCTCCCTGCCTTCCTCCCTCCCTTCAGATTTATTTTTATTTTTTTATGTATATGAGTATATACTGTAGCTGTACAGATGGTTGTGAGCCTTCATCTGGTTGTTGGGAATTGAATTTAGGACCTCTACTTGCTCTGGTCGGCCCCACTTGCTCAGTCCTTGCTTGCTCCGGCCCAAAGATTGATTTATTATTATAAATACACTGTAGCTGACTTCAGATGCACCAGAAGAGTGCGTCAGATCTTGTTATGGGTGGTTGTGAGCCACCATGTGGTTGCTGGGATTTGAACTCTGGACCTTCGGAAGAGCAGTCAGTGCTCTTACCCGCTGAGCCATCTCTCCAGCCCTTGGGCCTGTCTTCTGAGCATATGACCCAGCCAGTTTCTGTACAGATGTTCCACAGGCTGCCAACTCAATGGGTCTTCAAGCACACCCTCTCTTGCTCGCTTAGCCTGCAACCACTTGCTCTCAGTGGGACCTGCAGGGTGGCCTTGAGCATCCGATTTGTCAGCCTCCGTTGGCTGCCTCCTCCTGACTACTTCCTTCACCACTGAGAGGCTTCCATTCCCGTGTGTTCCCACTGTCCCTTTGGGTCTCAGTCACCTTCTCACCCTTGCATTCCTCCAACCCTTTCTCCCGCATCCATCACTGAGCCATCACTGCCTGGGGTCCTCAGCACAGCATTGCAGACCTCGCTCGGGTGCTGGCTCTTCCCTTCAGTGTTCATAGTTGCACAGATGCCTGCTTGCTCTCCACCTGTCCATATTTACGTGAACGAAGTGTACTGAGATCCTCGTAGAAAGGGGACCTGTAGATCTGGGGAGATGGTGCGGCCCATAAAGGACTTGCATTATAGTCATGAGGACCCGAGTCCATCTCTAGCATCATGCAAAAAAAAAAAAAAAAGCTGGGGACTAAAGGCAGTAGGATCACCATCACTGGCTGGCCAATAGCCTAATCGGTGAGTGCCAGACTGTGTAGGAAGCCAGCAGCATGGATAGTCCTTGTTGGTTGGCAAAGTACAGTTGGCAATGGGGACATCACCCTGGTGCACAGTCCTACCAGGAGACAGCCCCAGCCAAGGCCAGAGGGCGATCTGTGGACCTATTGGGGAGTCAGGGCAGACAGTGTTCTAACAGCTGCCATCGGGGCCGCCTACCCAGGTGCCTGTTTGTCAGTCATCCCCTCCCCCACTCCGTGACCTCTCTACCCATTTTCTTAAGCAATGAACTAAAACCTTACACGCAGAGAAAACTCTGAACTGTCAGACCCAGAGTGGCCTCTGATCAACATAAACATGTCAGACCTGAAGGGATTCCTACATGGAGATAAGCCATCAATTTAAAGGCTCTAATTTGTGCGAGGAACTGATTTTTAATAACAGGTCAAAAAGAAGCCATGTTAATGCACAGCTGTCTCTTGCATCCATTGAACCTTAGTGTTCTTTCATATTTAAGATTCTTAGGATCTTGGGTAATTTGGAATAAAGAAAAGTTACTTAGGTTTAAAATAAAGTCATCGACAGTGTGATGCACTGATGTACGAGTCACTTGGGATGGCATAGGAGACACCGCCAGTTGCCCGGTAGCTATTTTCTTCTGTCACTTCATAGGTTTATAGTGCAAAACTCAGATTTAAATAGAAAGTGAATAATTCTGGGTGTGTTTTCTGGATACCAAGTGAGTAGTTTCATTGGGTGCTCTGTACTGTGTTGAGTACCATTTTGCTTGTGGAAGTGTACAGTGTCCTTCTCCCCAAGGGTAGCTATGCAGATAGATGGACTCACCCGAGGCGCCTTCTGAATTGAAGGCAGCCCTAATTTCATGTTGCTTCGCATCCATTCTGGATAGAAGGTGGACTGTCTCAAGGTATGTCATCTGGACTTCTGCCTCAAGGTGCCACCACCTGGCACCCATTGCCTGCTGATGGGACAGCTGCATGTGGCCTTCTTGCCCAGCCACATTGGACCCACCCTGATATGAAAGTCATGTCCGCCACAAAGGCCCTTTCTCAATGTGTGACCCATGGAGCTTACACCTGCTTGCTGGTAACCCACCAGCATGGGAATCCTATTGATAATCCTCAGGACCCAAGAAAGGTGTTGGCCTGAGGATATTTTTTTCTTTCTCCACACGTAGCTATTCCTGTATGTGGCTACTTCTAAAGCAGATTGGATACTGCTGGGGATAGAGTCACTACACTCATTTCCATCTTCTGAAATGGTGCATTCCATCACACCCGGTGGGTGTTTTCTTTTGACGTAGAACCTTCTCTGGGAGACAACACCTTGATTTCCCCCTTTGATTCTCAGCAGAATTTGAATGCTGGGAGGTGCAGCCATCTTGAAAACATAGCTGCATGGGTGACACGGTAAAGGAGGAGGGCAGGGTGGCTCTGGGGTTCCAGGAGGCACCGGAGCCCTTTTCATGGGCACAGATGGAACATTTACATGCAGAACAAACCTATTCCTGGCCCTCCGGTCTCTCCGCTGAACACAACTTTAACGGAGGTGTATAAAAAGCACCTGAAATACAAGCTCACGAGTGGTCCTGGAGGAGGTAGGGCTGTGTCGGAAAAAAAAAAAAAAAAAAAAAAAATCACCATCCTGCGCTATACCCAGCTCCTCTGCCCGAGGTCTCTCCGACTCTAGGCTAGCCCCATGCAGTGGTCTTCCTGGCTGCTGTTCGCCTGCCTCAGAGTCTCTTGCACCTTCCCAGCCATCTACCCCCTATGGCTAGTTGTCACAAATCCCAGTAACCCAGTAAATCAAAACTCTAGAAGTTTATAATTAATCAGTCAGATTTATATATCAATAAATTCTGAATTCACAAGATGCCCACACAATAATTTCAGAGCCAGTTGGTAATGGTACAAGCTGCCCACCTAGATTAGACAAGTTATCCTAGTTATTCTACCCTTTATGATATTATAGCTACCTGTATGAAATCTGGATCATCTTCCTCTATCTGCCTTCCTTCTCCCCTATCCTCTCTCTCTGTCTCTAAAATTCTCTGCCCGAGGCCGGGTGTGGTGGCGCACGCCTTTAATCCCAGCACTCTGGCGATAGAGGCAGGCGGATTTCTGAGTTCGAGGCCAACCTGGTCTACAGAGTGAGTTCCAGGACAGCCAGGGCTATACAGAGAAACCCTGTCTCGAAAAAACAAAACAAAAATCTCTGCCCGCTTCCTTTTCCACTGCTCAATCACAGGCTTCTTGTATTCATATTTAAATCAATTTGGGGAAAATTCTGCTACATTGGGGGAACATTTGCTTGAAGTCCTGCCTGACCCTCCTCCTGAATTTGGGGGAACATGCCCCACGAATGAAGCCCCTAGCAGCTCAGAAACAGTTTTAAGACAGCAGACCGAACACTCAGCTCTGCCTTTCATTCTAACTTCTGTGTTTCACTGAACCACTTGAGTTGGCTAAGGAAGACATGTACTTTGCATCTTGGGCCTGGAATTGAAGCCTTTGTTCGGGAAGGGGCAGCTCCCATACCCCTGGAATATCGACAGAGGGATGAAGCCCTGTCCGCTCTGGTTTCCTGTCTGCCTCCTAACTAGTGAAGGGTTGGACACATGATCATCTCAGTCAGGGACTTCTCCTGTGCCCAGTCAGAGCTGATTTCTCCACTTTGTCCTCTTTAAAGCTCTACATCCCAGCTCAGTCTGAATGTGTAACCAGCAACCACAGAGACAGCCATGGCTGCCCATGACCAGCATCCCGATGAGCTCTGGGAGGCTGTGTCTGCACGGTCCAGCGGCTCCTCCTACAGGTAGAAGTTCTCCCTGGGATGGCATTCAGAGCCTTTGCCTTTCCTGCTATGGAAGCAGTGTGCCCACGAGAAGAGAGAGGGCACCCTGGTTCCAACCTTGCGGGTGCTCTGCTCTGCCAAACACTGTCAGAACTCAGGAGCACCCCTCTTGTCAGGTTGCTGGCTATCTGACCTTTCACCTCCAGGAAAATTGTTCTCCCAGGTAGGCAGGGTTAACATTGACTAAGATACCAGGCAGGGTACTCAGGATTTCAAAGTCCTTGGGGAGTGGGGATGGGGGGGAGGTGAGACTGCAGTTTTCCTCTGTTGAGGAACAGACAGGTCGGTGACATGCTAACAGTGACAGCAAAGGGAGCCTGGGGATTCTGCCTCTTGGGAGCCATGGAGTCATTGATGCTGACTCAGCGCTGCCTGGGTACCACTTGGGGGTTATTTCTAGGTTGTTCGTCAGATATATCCCCAACCTATAACTGGCTGTAGAGTTCTTATTCTGAGTTCTGGTGTGGCCAGGGGATTGCTGGCCATCATGGTCCACCATGTGCTGGATTGGGACTCTGACTAATTCCCCATGCCATGCTGCTCTGTCTTCCTGAGGAGGATGGCTTCCCCATACTCAGGGGATGAGAAGCAGGGGTACCTAGGGCTGGGGCAGGGGGAGGAGCAGCATCCAGGATCCCTGTCTGTGCTCACTGCTGTAAGCGCTGGCAGAGGATGCTCCGCCCTTTTAACTAGATTGAGATGAGGTAGCCCACTGTCTGGATGTGTTGAGAAAGGTGTGTGTCCACAAAGCCCCCTGCAGTCAACACCCCACACAGCCCTTCTTCCCTCCAGACATAAACCTGGCCTTCAGGTGTGGCTCCTTGATTCCCTTCCTTTTCTCTTTATCTCCTTTGGCTGACTGCCTTCATTCAGTCTTTCTGGGATAACTCGTGAGCTACACAGGTACACCCTTCAGTTCTCACACGAGGATGGAGGAGGGTGACTGAGGTTCTAGTGTGGTGTAGCTGGAGTTATCTGTCCTGTGTGGGTCCTCAGGGTGTAACTATAGAGAGACTCTATTGTGCATTGTGAAAGCACTCCCCTGTCAATCAGTAAAAAAAAAAATAAAAAAAAATGCCTATAGCTAGTAAGCTGAGGCAGGAAATAGGAGGGAGGAGTTCCAGGAGAGAGAGAGAGAGAGAGAGAGAGAGAGAGAGAGAGAGAGAGAGAATGAATTGTAACTTAGTGAATGACCTGTAAGCAGACACAACCTAAGCAGGCAGTGATTAAATATTCCTTATTTCATCAGTGAATGAATGAATGCTGTAATATCTGCCCGTCATGCCCCACCCTGGAGGTACCTGAAGGTTTGAACAGGCTACCTCTGTTCTTCACCAGCATGGCAGACACCATCACAGGGTGACGTGAGGGGGTCACAGTTAGCACTGTGTCCTTCACACTTCTGGCAGCTGCCCCGACTCACGAGACAGATCCTTGGAGTCAGGTGTGTCCAAAACAGAGGAGCAAAGGCAGAATATCTGACTGTGCATCACACGCATACAGTACCTACACACGCCAGAAGAGGGCGTCAGATCCCTTGGAAGTGGACTTACAGATGGTGCTGAGATGCCTTGAGAGTGCTGGGGTCAAATCCCATGGAAGAACAGCCAGCACTATGTACCACTGAGCTGTCTGTTCAGACCCCCTCCATCATACTTCTTGACCTGTTCTTGCCCCCTCACTCTGGATGCTTGGCATTCCCCGTGGGTAGAGGACTTTTAGCTCTTGTGCAAGCAGAGGTGTCACAGGGAAGAGGCCATGTTATGCATTCCTGTGGTGTCTTGACAGATACAGGGAACCTGTGTCCCTTGAATAGCTCTTAGTCTTTGAAATAGTTTCATGGGGAGCGGCTGTGGGCTTATCTGGAAGCATCAGTGTTTCGCAACACAGTCTCACAGGAGAGGCGCTCTTGCTTCCCTGCCCACTCCGCTGGGATCAGGCAGGTCTGCTTTGTGGGCAGCGTCTTGCCAGAGGGTTGGGCTAAGCTTCTACCTGCAGGGGCTCAGCCCTGGGCATGGAAAGATTTGGGAGGAGAAGCCTGACCATACCAAACGTAAAGAAGGCTGGCTTCTCAGCTGGCATGGGTCTTGCACACCTAATATTTTCGTTAGATGCGTTAAAAATCACTGGCTTTGTGACTCCAAAGATTACCCCGGTTTTTAGCGATTTTCTCAGAGGACTCAAGACATGATGCCTAGCAGTGCACTCCTGTTAGTCACAGTGGAAGGAAACACAGCTTATGACAAGGAGCTGGGAAACTACAGTGAGTTTCCAGAAGCCGTTCCAATGAAGTCACTGAAAGAGGGGTGAGGTTGTGGAGGACACATCCTTCGTGAAGAGTAAAAGAACGGAAGAGCAGGTCGCAGGCTAGCCGAGCTTCCCCCTCCTCCGATCTCTCAGGAAGAGCTTCTGTCTCACCCTCTCTCTGTGCGAGTCAGTCCCCCAGCAACAATGCAGATCAAAGGTACAAATAGTTCTCATTCTCCACACCGCAAGCGCTGCGCTTCACAGGTTTTGACTCCTCAAGGCTGCACCGGGGCGGGCGGGGAGCTCTCTGCTGCTTTGGATTAAATAATCCCGATCCTCCCCAGGAGACAGGGAAGATGAAGCGTGCTCCACGAAGGAGGACAGTTCACGTGAGATGGCGCATCCAACCTTCTCCTCCGGTGCTTTTTAAGTTAGCAGATAAAAAAAAAATCCGTGCGGCTGGCTTCCGGGGATTTGGCTGAAATGACCTTTCTGTGATGTGACATGGACTCCTGTCTACAGTCGGCTGGTTGGTGTGTGTGTGTGTGTGGGGGGGTGAGTGGGTGGGGGGAGGGCGGGGCGGGGCGGGGCGTTCAGACACCCCGGTTTGTCTGCCTTTGGTGGCACAGAAGGAACCCCTTGTGCCTCTCTAAGCCAGTCCCAGCTTCAGGAAAGCCAGCCACACCAGCTCATAGTGGTTCTGGCCCTTCCAGCAGGAGAGGCTAAAGCGCGCAGAGGGAGGGAGGGGATCTGCTGGTGACGCGGATAGGTGCTTCCTTTGTTCACACTTCCGCCCGAGTTAAAGTCAGCAACTTAGCCTCGCGTCAGAATAAATGCTTCTGTTAAAGATTTATTTATTTTATGTATATGAGTATGCAGTAGCTGTCTTCAGACACACCAGAAAAGGGCATCAGATATCATTATAGATGGCTGTGAGCCATCATGTGGTTGCTGGGAATTGAACTCGGGACCTCTGGAAGAGCAGTCGGTGCTCTTAACCACTGAGCCATCTCTCCAGCCCCCAGAATAAAAAACGTTAAGGACCTAATTTTGTTCTATGTGTATTCATATACATATGTGTGTGTGTGTGTGTGTGTGTGTGTGAAGTGTTTGCAGGTGCCTCAGATTATACAGAGCACCCTTGCAACTTGAGTTTTTAAGTGGCTGTGAGCCCGAGTTTGCCTGTTCTGGGGAATAGGTAGTTTCTTTAATGGCTGCTCCATTCACATGCATTAAGTTTGATTTCCAACTTGGGGACCAATCCTCTGTCCACGGCCACCTAGAAAATCCCACGAAGGACATCTTCCACTGGGGAATGTGAAGGGTTTATCTTCATCAAAGGCAGTTGCTTCCAGTTCTTCTGGAGAAAGGAGCCCAAGCTCCTTGGGTTTTCTAGCTTCTCTGTTTAGCCCTGCCCACCCCCAGCCCTGACCCCTGCTAGAGTTCAGAGGGGCTGATGAGCAGTTCCGTCTGCTCTAACCCTCTTGCCAACTACTTAGATGTGAGAACAAGGAAAATGGCTAAGGTTGCTTACTGATCGGGTATCCAGGGGAGAGACCACGTAGGTAGCAGGCAAAGCATGGGGGTGGGTGGGGTGGGAGGTTGGGGGGGTAGGGGGGAAGTGCAGGGGGGGGGTAGCTGAATTTCCTTGTTGCTGCCTGCCAGAGCTCTTTAGAGACATCTTTTGCTCAGTGTCAGTATTTCTCCTGCAATTTCCAAGTGGAAAGCAGAATGCTATGGAAGTGTCCAGCCTTTTGATATGACCCTGTCATCTGCATTCCCAGCCGCTCTAGGGTGCATGTACTCAGCAGGGCAATGCTTTGACCTGGATAGATTGAATGTTTATGCCTCCCCACAAGTTTACACTAAACCCCAGTACCCCTCCCAAAGGCATTAGGAGAGAAGGCCTTTGGGATGGCAAAGCTTCACAAATGGGACTGATATCCTGATAGAAGAGGCCTGACAGAACTCCCTTGTCCCCTGACCTGGACTCTACCATAACAAAATTGCTGGACAGTCCAGCCTACAGAAAGATGAGGGCAATTTCTGCATATTTCTTTTCTCCTTTGTCCCCCTCATGGTGTGTGTGTGTGTGTCTGTATGTGTGTGTGTGTGCATACAGCTCATCATGGTGGGGCAGATACGGTGGCAGGAGCTGAATTCTGCACTCATACTCCGGAAGCAAAAAAGGAAGCAGGAAGTAGGACCAAGTCGTAAAGCATCAAGGCCCTCCCACAGTGACTCATTCCCTCCAGCAAGGTTCCATCCACTAAAGGTTCCACAACGTTCTCAAATTGTCCCAGCAGCCAAGGACCGAGTGTGAGCTTATGAGACATTTCATGTTGTGCTGGTTTGAATGAGAGTGGCCCCCACAGGCTCATACATTTGAATGCTTGGTCCCCAGTTGGTGGATGTGAGCTTCGGGCCTTGTTGGGGGTGGCAGGGAGGTGTGTCACTGGTGTACCAGGCTCAGTATTTCTTTCTCAGCTTGGAACTTGTAGATCAAATGTGAGCTGTCGGTTACTTCTCCAGCACCCTGTCAGTCTCCCTGCCACGGTGATAATGGAGTAACCCCATTTAAACGTTTGCTTTCTTCTCTAAGTTGCCTCTTCACAGCGATAGAACAGTAACTAAGACAACATTCAAACTGGCATCTTGTGCACATGTGGGGGCTTTCATCAGAACCTGCTGTCACACTTGGCACTTGGAGTTAGCTAGATAACTCTTCTGTGTGGAGGTGAACTGTGCACTGTAGACCACTTTTGGATTCTACCCACTAGAGGTCAGTAGTGCCCCCTCCTCCTGCTGTGAGTATTTAGGAGTCAAAAAGGATATTTGCTGGTGGCTGTAGTCCACCTGCCCTATAGTACTTTATGGGCAGGGGCTCTCACACACCCGGAAGCAACACCTGAGGACATTGTCATGCATGTTGTTGGCCATACAGGTGGCTGGAACAGAGAATCTCATCTTAAGTGTATTGTTTAGTACCTAGATATCTTTGTGTTTATTGAATTTCTTTGCATTGTTTGCCCATATTCTTTGTTTTTTTTCTATATTTTTAAAAGACACATTTTCAGCGTTAATGACTACGTGGTAGCCTCACGTGTCTGTAGGGTACAGCATGACATTTCAAGGTCATACACTCAATGTGTAATGATCAGATCAGGAAACTTAGTGACTTGCCTGTAATAAATCCTAAATATTTCCGTTGGTCAGTTATATAAATGCTAGCCTGATGAACCTGAGACCATGCCCATATCTGCTGACTACAGGATGGCCAGTAGAGGAGCGCTCCACCACCTGTGGGATGATGGAGGATGGCTCAGCTCACCTTTCTCCTCCACAAAACGAAAGTGCTAGACTATTTCTAGATTAACAAAACCCCCAGTGATTTTTCAACAGGACATTTTTATGTATGTGAGTACACTGTTGCTGTCTTCAGCCACACAAGAAGAATGCATCAAATCCTATTACAGATGGTTGTGAGCCACCATGTGGTTGTTGGGACTGAACTCTGGACCTCTGGAAGAGCAGTCAGTGCTCTTAACCACTGAGCCATCTCTCCAGCTCCCAACACAAGGTTTTGCTAACGTTTTATATAGAGGGCCAGATAGGGAATGGCTGAGGAGTTGTGGGTCACACAGCCTCTTGCGCTGCAGCCAGGGACCATGTGCAAATGAACAAATTAGCTTCCTTCAGATAAAGCTATTTCCTAAGCCAGTGTCCTCTGGATTTGGTGTTCAGAAAGACCATGGTTTGTGTTCTTCTGTACCTGCTAGTGGGCAATGGGCATGGGGTGCACTGGGCAGAGGGAATAGCTTCTAATCCTTCTTGGCCCAGTAGGATAAGTTTGCTCAATGAAAGTTAACTGAATATTTCAGAATAGGAAGAGAGAGGATTTTGAATCTTCCCAACACAAGGAAATGATGTATAACATCGATGTTATATGAAGAAGAGGACAAGAAAGGTACAATGCTTTGCTATACAGCAAGGTCCTTCGAGCTGACAAATGCACAGGGATGTCGACAGAGGAAGACAGTCAACAGATTATTTCTGCTGTGTCGTCTCAGGTAGTCATCAGTGTCACCAAACATGGCTACAGAACAGGGGCCAGACAGTGGTGAGCCAGGAAAGGATCTCCCCAGACAGTGCTGAGCTAGCCAGGGCAAGATTCTCCTAGTGATCGGCTGGGAACAGGAGGGTCCCCCAAGACAATGATGTGCTAGCTGGTCAGGAGAATGCCTCTCCAGACAGTGATGACCTAGCCAGGAGAGGGTCCTTCCTCAGGCAATAATGAGCTAGTCAGGAAGAGTTCCCCCAGACAGTAATGAGCTAGTCAGGGAGGGGTCCCCTAGACAGGCTTTTCATCCAGGGAGGAAAATACTTTCCTTAGGATTCCCTTTTGTCTCCTTGGGTAGATGGAGCTGCCTACCTGTTTCTGCCTTGCTCAGGGTGGCCCCACCTTTAAAAACAGCAGGTAGTCTCTATTTAATTGATGAACCAAAGCAGGTCTAGTTGCTTGAAGAGATGGCTTGATGTGCCTCCAGAATCCAAGTGTTGAAGCTGCATGGACAACACTAGAGTTTGGGGTTTGTCACGTGGCAGAGCCCCCAGGGAGGGGATCAGGGGAGAGGGAGTGTTTCTGCTCGGCCATCTTGTGAGACCACATCATCCTCTCTTTGCCGTGTGCCCTCATCCATGGGAAAATGCTTCTGAGAGGCAGCCATGAACACCACACTGCAGGCGCTCACCACTACTGAGCCTTGATCGTCAAGTGTTGTGTTGTTTATTAATTCTCCAGTCTGGGGTAATTTGCTATAGTTACACAAGGGGCTGAAGTCAATGCTTTTGAGCTAGACAGTAAACACACTGACAGGTCAAACCAACAGCCTGTCAGAGAAATGGGTCTGGTTTTCAGCAAGAAGGTATTCTAATGAGAGACAAAGAAGGACACCTCCCAGGAAAGACTGTCCCCTGTGGAGGGATCCTGGCACATGTGACCCACAACCTTTGTTCATTAAGGTTTCCTGGCTTAGGTAGGGAAGCAGGTCACACTGATTCATCAAGGGCCCATCTCCATTTCTCCCTGTCACAGTGCAGAGTGCTGACATCCACAACAGTGACCTAAGACACACGAAATGGTAGTCTTTCCTATTAAACACTGTACAACTTTTGTTCTTGACAAGGAATTAAAATCTGCTTACATTCTTCATCTTCTAAACCGTTTATGCAGACGTTTTAACCGTTACACCCTGTAAAAACATTTGTTTACACAAAGGTCCTGTTGTGTTTTTGGAACTTAAGCTACTTAAGTGGCCCGCCACTTCCCACTTCCCATAATTCCCTTTACAACCCTTTCTCTTCTTGAGACCCTTTAGTTGGGGTGGCGGCCCCTCTGCAACCCTGAACTTATTTCTAACGATGACAAGGGACATTTTTTTATTCAGGTCACCTTGCAGCCTCTCACCATGAAGATATCTTGTTTCCCATGGTTTTCCTGTGAGGACAGTGAAATTGTAAGAGAACAGGTGTCAAGCTGTTTACCAGAGTGGCAGAGCATGACACGCACCTTAGATGGATTTGTTCTGGAATTCTCCCCTTGAGAATACACTTCAATCCTTTATGCCTGTCTTATGGACAAGAATATCAAAGTATAAGACTCGTTAAAGTGCTGACTCACACTACGGAGGGACATCTGTGTGGCAGATGATGTTCTGGAGGGCAGGCGCCATGGCTCAGCAGCTGGGGACATTTGCTGCCAGGTAACATGATTTGAGTTGATGCCCAGGAACAGACATAAAGGAGAGAACAGAGTCCACTGAGCTATCCTTTGACAGTTACATGGTTATCTTGTCATGAGTGCGCACGCTTACACACTTATAAACCCAGTGACCTCTCCCCTCTAAACTCACACCTCTTCCCACTGCTCCGACACCTCCTCCCCTTAAATCCCTAAATGTAAGGAATTTCCGTTGTACATGCTGTTAAATTTCCTATCCCAACATCTCACCCGTGCATGAGTTGTGGGCTTTAATTAATAAAAAGATTTCCATCTGAAATCTTCCTTAGCACCTGCACTTGATCTTTATTACTTAAAAAAAGAAAAAAGAAAAGGAAAGAAAAGGAAAAGAAAAGAAGAGGTGCCCGAAGATGGTGATGGCCACGCACCATTGCAGGAATAGGAATGGCTTGCAGGAGTGAGAATGGCCCAGATCCGCCTGTCACGCTTTTCATCCGAGATGAATATTTAGTTGCGCGCTCAGCCTAGGAATGATGGGAGGTTTTTCAAAACACATGGGAGGGAGCCAGAGCGCGCCTCTGCTGACAGACCTGAGAGCCTCTCTAAATTTATCCTGTTTCCTGCTGTGCTAGATCCAATTTGACTTTGAACTTTAAGGAAAAAAAAAAAACAAAAAAAACGGTTCCATGGGTTACATAACTGGCAGATGTGAGCCGGGAGGAGGTGACTGGAGCTTGGGAAAAGAAGGAAAAAGGTTTCTCTTGCTCCAAGACAGGTGGTGCTGGCGACTGCTAGGCAGGGTGGTAGAGTGGGTGGCGCCCTCCCCCCGGCTTCCCTGTGATTCAGGGCTTCTTCTCCTGCCTGTTCTGGACCTTATTGCTTCGGAGCTCTGCAGGGGCCTCGCAGATTAATCTGGGACAAATTTAAGATGCGAGCACTTTAAGGCTTTGCTTCAGTCTTCTCTCCATCTTGGCTCACCTGGGAGCTCCTGAGAATAAAGATGCGATTCGGGATCCCGTTACAGCAGCGATTCGGATTTAAGGAGGCTGGGGTGGAGCCTGATGAGAAGAAACAGGTTTCAAAGCTCTCTCTTGGCAGTTCTGATTTATGACTAGGTCTGTGCTCAGTTGATTGAAGGTGTTACTTTCACAGACAATTCTTTTCATGATGAAGAGAAACCCCACGCACCTCCCTTCTGACTCTAAATCCGGAGGTGCGAGTTCTCAGCACCTTCAGGAACCGTAGGTGCAACGCATCATGGTTTTAGGTGTCCTTGTGCCGCGAGCCACTGACTGGTGTTTCTAACACTGTTTAAAGCCACAAACACTTCCAAAATGACCCTTTAGCTTTTCGCTGTGTGGGAACCCAAACAGGATGGCTTCAGTGGGATTTCTGAATCCCTGATAAAGTCACCCGCGTTCCGTATTTGCCTGTTTGTTGAGTGTGTTATCCGGAAAGCTGGCGTTTCCTCGTTTGGTTTACTAATCAATCTCATTAGTAAAAGAATCAGAGACTTGGAAGGAAGCACAGGGACAATTTCCTTAGAGTTTGAGAGCAGCGATAGCAGTCAGCAAGCAGCTTCAGCAGCTACTGGGAACAGCAGGCCAGAGAAGAAACTGTGCGTAAATAACCACAGGGTGGATGTCATAGTAGCTCAGCTGTTACAGTGACAGAAACTCGAGTCACCCGCATAGCAGCCTCAAGTAAACCGCTCAGGTCAGATTGCCGGTCTCTTGGCTGTGTCTGTGAGGCATTTTCTTAATTGCTAATTGATGTGATACCACCCACAGTGGCAGGTGATCCTGGGTTCTCCAAGAAGGGTAGGTGAATGTGAACCTGGAGGCAAGCCAGAGAACAATATTCTCCTGTGGTGTCTTTTTCAAGCCTCTGGCCCCAGTCTTTGCTTTTGATTTCCTGGAGGATGGACTGTAACTTGTCAGCTAAAATAAACCCCTTTCTCACTAAGTTGTGTTTAGTCACTGGTCACAGCAACTAGAACGGAGCAGCCCTGTGGTGGCCAGTGTCAGAGGTATAGTGGGGGAGGGTGGAGGCGCCTGAGTGAAAGTGGGGGAGCTGAGCGCCAGGGAAAGGACACCCAGGCTATGACCAGTGTCTGAAAGAGAAATAAACAGGGAGAAGGAGAAAGAGAGCTTACAGGTGTCCGAGTAACTCAGACAAGTGTTAGTTTAGATTCCGTTGCCACAAGGCAGGAGTTCTGCGGGAGGCTTCTGAGAAGAACACATACTTACCTCATAAGGGGATGATTATTCCTCAGGTCTCCTTCTCCTGTCCCCAGGTAAAACACCTTTCCTGGGGAAGGGGGACCCAGGCCAGGTGACCGACACCCCCAGTTGAAGATACTCTTCTCTTTGGAGCAGATGCTACATCGCCTGGAGCAAGAGCTTTTCCAGACTTGTGATGAGGCCCTAGGAGAGGCAGAACTGACATTTACTGTGGTAAACTTTGTTTACAAGTCATCCTTCCAACAAAGCCCAAGCCTAGCTCCCCAGGTTACACCCCTAACGAGACCAGCATCTCCAGGTTATTCCCCCCAAACAAACCTGCACCCCCAGGTTACTAGCCCACCCCCTGCCTGACGACCACCAATGCAAAGGGGAACAGAAGTTAAGTTTATGATAGGACTCCGAGCACCAGCCAATTACGTTAAAGGCCACAGGAGCTTTCCAGTTAGATGCTTGCACTCGTATTTCCTGCTCACTGCTTACTAGAAAGCCTAGCCCTGATAGATATTCAGGGCCCCCCACCTCCAAAACCGTCCTGCATTGGAGGGGCCCGAGCTAGCTCAAATAGAATAAAAACCCTGCTATGACGTATATCAGATCAGCTCCTGTCTGTTTTTTGGGGGGAATCACTAACACGTCCCCGGCACTACACAATCACATCGACTGGACTGGTTCACACCAGCTTTCAGCAAGTCTAGGTGTTTGGAGTAGTTTGTAGTCCATAAAAGATTCCTGGATCTCTGTCAGCCAAGTGGAAATCTGCTGAGACACACACACACACACACACACACACACACACACACACACACACGGAACAGAAGCTAAAGTTTAGGAACTTAAAGGAAAGTCTTACATTTCAGGCCCATTATCTTGGTAGCTGGGGTAGGGAAGGAGTCCTAAGACCAGGGGGCGGAGAGAGATCACATCCTCGGGAACAGGCAAGTGGGGACTCTTAGGCTGCACCTATCTAGGACCTGTGAGAGGTGGGTACAAGCTTTACTTCCTCAACTCCCTGAAACGTACATGAATTTTTCTTTTAAGTTTACAAAAAGAGACAGAGCTTAGATATATTAGCATTACCATGGTCTGTAATCTGTACTAAAATCCACATTGTAGAAAAAGCAGCTAACAGGTGTTTGTAAAATCTGGCCATATAGTAAAAGGCATGGCTTTGTGATAAAATAAAAAAGTATTAGTATTCTCTTCCTTGTCCATAGGGTTGTATATATACATATATATATCTGTATACCTGTATGTCCATAGGGATCTTTCTATCTATCTATCTGTCTGTCTATCTATCCACCTATCTATCTATCTATCGAGAGATTGGGCAGAGATGTTTTTAGCCTGGTAAGCACTTTTAATTCTATACTTAGAAGACAACCAAAGGAAATTTGAACTCTTTTTTTTTTTTTAAAAATTTATTTATTATACATAAGTACACTGTAGCTGTCTTCAGACACCCCAGAAGAGAGCATCTGATCTTATTACGGATGGTTGTGAGCCACCATGTGGTTGCTGGGATTTGAACTCAGGACCTTTGGAAGAGCAGTCAGTGCTCTTAACCCCTGAGCCGTCTCTCCAGCCCGGAAATTTGAACTCTTGAGCTTGTGACTGATCCTGGTAGCCAGTGCTCTACCAGCTTATCAAAACCCCATTGATCAATGTGAAAGCTCTGAACTTTTGAAATTTGAGTGCAACAATAACATAGAAGGGAGAGAGACATCTGAAACCTTTTTATTACCTTAAGGCACTTTCTTACCGGTTTACAACTTTACATGCTTTAAATCACGTTATTAGACCCTCAGAATTTACATTAATTTAAAACCAGGTTTTTTAAAATTCTATCTCATCGTTTACACATTTACAATCGCTTACATCGTTTAACACAAGTTGTTATCACTGAGAGCAGTTATCTCGAAGCAAGTTCTTTTGAATAAAGGAATAGTAAAAAGTTACATCTGAAACCTGTGTATCCTTTAATATGAAGCCTGTTAGCAAGGTCTGTCTGCTTTTCTCAGCAGGAGGCCTAGTAGTTCTAGAAAAAGCAAGGCCTTATTTTTACAATATGAAATGAGCTAGCAAGGGAACTGCAGCTTTGGGGAAGGACCCTAACCATCAACGCCCTCAGAGATCTGAGAAGGGTAATTTAAATGGTGGAAAGTAGGATGCAAATGGCCGATTGCCTGGAGCTTAGCCCCAGGCTTGGTCCTCTCTGAAGCAGCTGAGTGGGAAGAGCCTCTAAAGGGGCAGGACCTGGTCTTGTGACAGAGTAGGATTGACTTGCACCTACCTTGACTTTAAGTTACTCTGAGGCCAGAAGCTGCAGGCCCTTGGATCTGCTGACACTTGTTGCTAACAGTGGGTGATTAGGTGATGGATCTATTGTTATTGCTTCCTTCTCAGTTCACAGCAGCCAGAAGCCTCACTTGCTGGGCTGGCTCACTCTTCTGAGAGTCAGAGAGAAAGGAAAGGAGAAGAATTAAGATGCGTTATACAAGCAAATATGCACAGATACATGTACATTCATACACCCACCCTGTGGCTGGGCCGGACTGTCTCAATCAACTCCACAAGTATTCATGCATGTTTACATACACACACATATAATTACACACACATGTACAGACAAAATGTACATGTGGATGGATGGATGGGTAGGTGGGTGGCACAGAGATCCCCAAGCCAAACTACCCAATCAACAACTTTATTTCTTTCCTCTGTTCTTTTATACCTTCTTAGACAAAAAGTTCTTTAGAAAATTACATCAGAGATAAAGTGTTACATAAAGTGGAAGTTACAGAATGATGTCGATATTAAGTTCAAAGCAGTGTTTCATTCTATATGCTTGATACAAGTTCAAAGCAACAGCTTTTACATGGCCTTGCCTTATCATAGTATATATCTGTGGTTTTATCCTTGGACCTAAATGTTTTTTCCTGAACACAAATTTGTTCCAAGTCTATTTCTCTTTTTAATGTGATTATGAAAGCTCACTGTATTTCTTATTATGCAGCCTTTACTTACTATTATGAGGAATGGATACATTCTTTTCTTGATTCCAACTTTATTATTACCTCCCTAGCAAAGCCAACTAAGACCATCTCTTCAAATGTTCTTCCTAACATTATTTGAATCAAATCAGAAATTTTATAGAATCATTAATTCATCTAAACAGCATTTATTCATCAAAGTTCATCTTCATGGGGTGGGCTAATGCTCAGGGATTATTATATTAATTTAATTATGACGGGACGGGTATATCAGCTGCAAGAAGCTATCCTGAGATGAAGTGTCTTCGGGAGCTTGCCTCATAGACCTCACCCATCGCAGACCATGCAAAAGCAGTGGGCCACCTCCAGGAAGGTCACCTGCTAGTCTTCGCCTACCCTAGCTGGCTCCTGGCAGCCTATGTATTAACAAGATGGCAGAGACTTATCCATCACCTGGATGGTTGTCCTGTGGTCTTCATGACTTTTAGGGGGGCAATGGCCACTCTTTGGCTGTCATAGAGGACAGCGTTGACTTTAGCTGCTAGAACCAGGTCTGAGAGATTTTCCTGTGGAGAAGGAACTTCGGGTACTGACTGGACATTGGCCAGGCAGAGAAGAGCGTATCCAGTTTTCAGAATTTAAATTTTCTGCAAAACTCCAAAATCTCCTTTAAAAAAATTAAACTCTCTCAATGGTGGGCTCCTGAAATATCAAAAAATAGAGTACCCCTTTTTCCTTCAAGAGGGAAGGGACAACACACAGCAATTCCATCAATGCAAATAATACTGAATTCACTCACAATCTCTGGACTTGCTCACGGGGCTCAGGACACTTCTCTGCCCTTACTCTTGACAGCACATTACGCATGTACCATAGAGTTATAAATTTAAGGTCCCAACCACCTCTATTTCACTTTGGCTGGTGTTTTTGCTGGCTATCAATCACATGGTACCCAGCATCTTTAAACTGCAGGGGTCCCCCATTGCAAGTGGGCTCTCTCTTTAGGGACTCTACCCTTGTCACACAGTGCCAAGTCTCAGCTGCTTTCCATGACTCCTTCATGTCTTTAAAACCAAATCTGCCTGGGCGACTCTTACATGACAACGTTAAGCTGCCGGTGTGAAGTATGTTTTTGTATGTGAACACATGTAGGTGCTGCTTTAGTACCTTACCAAATAAGCGTTGTTGTTTTTAAATCCTCTCATCTTTCATAAGCCTTGACTTTATGAGTCCGTTTTCAGGACTGTAATTATCGTACAAAAATCCATCCTAATTCAAAGTATCTTGGAGACCTGTTATCTCCTCCTTGGCTGATTTATACCACATGGTCACCTTTGATTACGATGGCGGTGAAGTCACATGACATCCACCCTCTCCAGCCCTAGCAAAGATGGCTGCCAGCCATGTGGCTGCCTTCATCCCTGTGCGGGATAGAAGCTAAGATGGCGGTAAGCCATATGTTGCTTATATCCCAAGATGTTGTCAGTCCACATAACTCCTTTAAGATGACCTATGCATAGATTCTTAACTCTCAACCCCTATGTTATAAGTTTTAAGTAACCTTTTTTTGTTATAGATTTTACAGATTTTTAACTATACCTAATAAACTTACAGATCCTGAGGTATAGACAATTCACATACTAGTCTTAAAAATCTTGAGACAAGGTTTATTTATATCTTAGCAAAAAGTTTTAGTGAGATAAATGGAACCAATAGCCTGTTTGTTTGTTTGTTTGTTTTTGCGGGCGGTGGTGCTGTTGTTTGGTTTGTTCCCTTTTTCCCTGATCCTGCAGCAGAAGTTACAGAAATAAAACCAACAGACACAGAACACAGAGAGCTCACACACACTCGAAGGAGACTGACTAGTCAGAAATAAAAGGTTTTACTTCTTAGTTCCCATGTTTGCGACACAACTTATAGACACACCAGAAAACGCAGACCTATCCACACACACAAAACACACAGACAAAACTTTCGAAACAGCCAGAACCAGGTGGGCGGGTGATCTCTTGAATGGTAGAGTATTCGGGTCCCACTGAACTCATCCATGTCCCAGATTCTGACTCAGCGAACTTGGCCGGACTACGCTTACCTGGGGAGCCCTCCCGAGGTGCTTGCTGCTTTTCTCAGCATGGTACTTCACTCTGATGTTCTGCAAAACCGAGAAGAAGCCCAGGAGCTTTTGGATGTCTCAAGGTGTGCACCCACCTCCTGAGGTGGCTCCAGACTCCCAGGGTAAGAGTCAGGCTTTAGAATTTGAATGAGTGGTCTAATCTTGCTGGGGTCTCCCCAAAGTATTAATACCACTGGGCTAGGATAAGACTACTAGCACAATTCTTTGAACCAAATTTGAAGCATGCCTTATTAAATATTGGGTAAGACAATGGACACTTGCCAGGTTCATACCCAGGATTCCTAGAGAATGAAATTATGTTAGTCTCTGAGCTTAGAAAGGCTAGCCCCACAAGGCTATGTGCTTTCCCCATTCATTCAATCATGTAAGCATACATCTTGACGTTCTTCTTGTCTATCTACCTCCTGCCTACAGGTGACCAAGCACGTACTGTGCAGTTGGGGCAACCAACTTAATTTACAAAAGTGAAAACATGTAGCTCATTGTCTTCCATGAACAATAGCCTGCGGCACTTCTGAACGGCGTCTGTCCTTGGGCAAGTGGGGCTCACTGGCTTCTCCGTCCTTGGGCAAGTGGGGCTCACTGGCTTCTCTGTCCTTGGGCAAGTGAGGCTCACTGGCTTCTCTGTCCTTGGGCAAGTGGGGCTCACTGGCTTCTCCATCCTTGGGCGAGTGAAGCTTACAGGTTAGGGGTATTTCTATTCTATTGATCTCTTAAGAACAGTAATGAAAATTGAAAACAGAACTTTAGACTTTACAGAAGGAGGGCCCAGTTCAGTGTAGGTAGGAACATCCCAAGGCTGGTGGGCCTGTGCTGTGTAAGATGAGTAGCTGAACAGGCCAGAGGGATCAAGCCAGTGAATAACATTCCCTCAGCGGTCTCTGTTTCAGTTCCTATCTCAAGGCTCCTCCTGCCTTGGTCTTTCTCCGTGATGGACTGTAACCTTTAAGCTGTAATAAACCTTTCCTTCCCAAGTTGCTTTTGGTCACGGTGTTTATTACAACAGAAGGAAAATTAAGACATTTACCTTTCTAGTACTGTTACTATGGAAACAGGAGGTAGGGCCCATCCTCAGTGTCCTTCAAGGCCACTGATCCCTGTATTCCCAACCCCTCCCCCCAACCCCTCCCCCACCTCAAGAGTTCAGATCCTAACATCATTTAGGCTGAAATTAGGGAGTAGATATAATCCATCTTCACCACAAAAACCCAGAAATCTGGTTCCAAAGCTGTTCATCAAAAGGGACTGGCATTTCAAACACCCCCCCCCCCAATGTGGCTTTTAGGAAGGGGATCTCCTTTAGAAGCCAACAGAGAATAACCAGAGCTCCCTCTGGTCGTCCTTCTCTCTGGCCAACGCAGAGCCAAGGGCATTTAGAGCGTTTACCAAGGATAAAGAGTGAAGTTCTGCTTTTGAGGTCCCCGTCCTACACTGCCAGGTAAATTTCTATTTCCCATTCTTATCAGGTGCCAGATGATGGGTGTCCTCTCACTGATGTGAACGTGGTTGTTCCCATTCTGGGATCACCTTGAAGTCACCAAGGATATCCTTGTATTTGTCTCTAGTTTGTAGCAAACGCTGTTGACTCATTTCCCCCAGTGCTCTGAAGCACAGAGCAGCTCGGGCTGTCACAGTTAAGAACACTGCACAGGGAATGGCCCGCTGGAGGTCCATTTGGCGTTGATGCAATTTGTAGGATGAAAATGGTCATTTCACTTGATTTTTAACTGAGCTGTTTGGAATTTCAAAGTCATGCATAACCACTGTTGGATTTGCTGTCGAGATGGACACATGAAATTAGTATTGGATAAGATCTGTGGGCATTGCTGGTTCTCATGTCCTGGGAGTTGGGGGTGGGGTGGGGGTAGGAGTGGGCAGCAGAAGTAAATTCCTAATGGGATGGAAGCTGAAGCGAATTTCCTCACAGGAACAAGGCCAGAACTACATGCTCTCAGCTGGGCTACTTCCTCAGACCTGATTTATTATTATTATTTAAAAAAATAATATGTGAAGGTTTCTGAAAACCATATAGCTAAGGCTAATTATTACATGGTATGTACTCACTGATAAGTGGATATTAGGCAAAGAGAGTGGAATACCCACGATACAACTCACGGACCACATAAAGCTCAAGAGGAAGGAAGACCAAAGAGTGGACACTTCAGTCCTACTTAGAAGGGGGAACAAAGTAATCAAGGAAAATAGAGGGTGGGAGGGACTTGGGAGGAAGAGAAGAGGGAGAGGGGAAAAAGAGGGGAAGCATTAGATGTGGGAGGAGATGGAGGAGATGTACAGAGGGTCAGGAAATTGAACAGAGGTGTGTAGCAGTGGGGGATGGGGAACTGGGGGTAGCAACCAGAAAGTCCCAGATGCCAGGAAAGCAAGAGCCTCCCAGGACCCCACAGGGATGACATTAGCTGAAATACCCTACAAAGGGGAGGGAGAACCTGTCGAGACCATATCCAGAGGTTAGGAATGCCCACCCTCCTTCTCCCCGCCTCCGGTTGAGGGATGGGGCCACTCACCCATCTCCAAAATTTTAACTCACAATTGCTCCTGTCTAAAGGAAATACAGGGACAAAGAGTGGAGCATAGACTGAAGGAAAGGACATCCAGAGACTGCCCCACCTGGGGATCCATCCTGTATACAGTAACGAAACCCAGCTGCCATTGTGGATGCCAAGAAGTACTTGCTGGCAGGAGCCTGATACAGTTGTCTCCTGAGAGGCTCTGTCAGATCCTGCCCAATACAGATGCAGAGGTTGGCAGCCGACCATCGGACTGAGCACAGGAACCCCAGTGGAGGAGTTAGGGGAAGGACTGAAGGAGTTGAAGAGGCCTTATCTGGCATCAATGGGAGAGGAGGCCCTTGGTCCTGTGAAGGCTCGATGCCCCAGTACAGGAGAATGCTAGGGCGGTGAGGGGGAAGTGGGTAGGTGGGTTGGGGAGCACCATCATAGAAGCAGGGCCAGGGGATGGGATAGGGGGTTTGCGGAGGCGAAACCAGGTAAGGGGATAACATCTGAAATGTAAATAAATAAAATAAAAAAGAAGAAAAGAGTGGAGAGGCCTTGATCCGAAAACCCAAGGTTGGCCACATATTCAGAGCAGGCAGTGTGGAAGCCTCATAGGACATTTGGCCATGCTCTGATTTCCCTGTCACAGGTATCTCATTAATAGCATTTTATTTAGAACCAGGACCCAATTGGCTTCATTTGTTGTGTTATGTCCTTAGCCTCAGCTAATACAGAACAGCTGCCTTATGCTGTGGTTTGAGAAATGTCCCCTGTAGACTCACATATTTGACCATTGGGAACTCAGTTGGTGATGTTGTTTGGGGAATGTTATGGAGATTTTAGGAGGTGGAGCCTTGCTGGGGGAGGTTGTCACTGGGGGAGGGTTTAGAGCCTGTTTCACTCACTTCCTGCTTCTTTCTGCTTTGTACTTGTAGATAGAAATGTGAGCATCTATAACACCCAAGATACAACTCACAGACCACATGAAGCTCAAGAAGAAGGAAGACCAAAGTGTGGGTGCTTTGGTCCTTCTTAGAAGAGGCCATTGGTCCTGTGAAGGCTTGATGCCACATTGTAGGGGAATGCCAGGACCAGGAAGCAGGGATGGGTGGATGCACACACTCATAGAAGCAGAAGGAGAGGGGATGATGGGATAGGGGGTTCCTGGGGGGGGGTGGATAAGGAAAGGGGATCACGTTTGAAATGTAAATAAAATATCTAAAAAAAAAAGAAATTTAAAAAAAAGAAAAAAAAATAAATAAATATGAGTGTCCTGCTCCTGTGGTCATGTCATGCCTTGCCCACTCTTACAGGGTCTCCTTGTAGAACTCTGAGTCAAAATAAACTCTCTTCCTCCAGTTGCTGTTGGTTATTGTGTTTTATCACCATCATAGAAAAACAACTAATACACCTCACTTCTTAAGGAGAATCTGTTAAAAGAGAAGAGATTGTTCTATACTTTAGATTTTTCTGATCATTTCTTTGTGTTTCTTAACATATCTTTTCTTCCCTCTATATTGCCCGCAAGCTGGGAGTTAGTTTTGAAAGTTTTGGATTCACACGGAAAATTTTGGCTGTAACACTGCGAGAGCATCTTTTTCCATCACCGTGGGGTGCACAGTGCCAGGTGATGTTCTTCTAATGTCACTGCCTCTAGGTGGCCGTGGTCGTTCTCATCATGGAAGAGTTGTTCGTCATACAGCTGGGAGGGAGGCTGTGGGTAAATGTCCTTATTTGATTGTCTTGTTCTTCAGAGTCTTTAGCCATTCGATTTCAGTATTCACTGATGGTCTTTGCTTATGTCGATGCTTTCTTTTTTTATCTAAATGTCTCTATTAATTTATACTTGGCAAACAAGAGTCAGACATGTTCTCAAGTCAACAAGTACCTTTCTGACGGACGTGCTTTTCCTTGACATTTATGATGACATCTTCCTTTTTTTCTTCTCCTCTTCCTTCTCCTCCTCCTTCTTCTTACTTTCTTTGGATTTTTTTTATTGTTTTTGATATTTTCATATATGAGCACTGACTGTATTTGCATAATTTCTACTCCTTCTCTGTCTTCCTTCAACTCCTCCCATGTTTCCTCACTCCCTCCCAAATTCACGACTACTTTATTATTATTATGAATAATTATTATTAGCAGTAGTACTGCTACCACTACTACTGTTGTTGTTCATATGTTTATTGTTCATATACATGTGTGCGTGTTTAGGGCTGACTGCTTGGGACTGGATAAACTATTACGGGTCTCATCCTTAGAGTAAATGGATTCTTCTTGTTTTTGCTATCATTAATTGCCTTTAGCATTTAATCCAACTATGGACTTTGTGAAATTTCCTCCATCTTTGTTGGCATGGCAACTGGTGTGATCTTTTCAGGTCTTGTTTAGATGGCCATGTTGTTGAGATTTCCTGGGTTCAGCTTCCCTATCATGTGTAGAATATGCTGTCCTGCAGCAGGCATCCCGGCCCTCTAGCTCTAGCAATCTTTCTGTCCCTGTATTCTGCAGCTGCCCTTGAGTTGTAGGTGTGAGGTTATTCTGTAAACGTGTCATCTGGGCCCAGGCACACCATAGCCATTTAGTCTCTGTATTTTGACTGGCTGTGAATTCCTGTACTGGTCTACATCCACTCCATCTATATAGAGGCTTCTTTGATGAGGGATGAGACCAATAGTTATCCGTTGGTATAAGGGTAAGTGTTCAGAATACAGTTTAGAATTTAAAATGCAATTTAGAAATTATATTCGCTTAAGAGAGGGGCAGTCCTCTTGGTCCATAACGTTTCTAGCTGCATGTAGTTGGTTAGATGTGTTGTAACAGGCATGAGTCCCATTCTGAGTGAGTCCTAGGCTCAATTAGACAGTTGTTAATCTCTCTCACCTCAAGATAAAAATGCCACTATTGCACCCTTGAACATGTCTCACTGGGCCAGTCATTGTGGTTCCCAGGCTTTTTGGATTCCTTTTCTTCATTGCTCTAAATGTACAGTCACACATACAGTTATGTACACATTAGTGAGAATGTCATCTTTTGGGAGCTAAAGTTTTGAGGGGGTAAGAAGTTAACATTAATGTGGTGGCTCTGCACTCACGTTTTCTGAGCCCAAATTCCTGTGTCTGATTCTACTACCTGGACCTACTGCAGTTTAAATTCTCCCATCTGCAAAAATGAAGGTTACCCTCATAATAACCCCAGTGAGTGTCCAGTTGTTAGAGTTTGCAGACTAGGTGAAAAGAATTTTGAGAACTGTGCAGGCAGGAGTGCTAGCTGTCATGCTTCCTGCTACTGTAGTTGATTTAACCCACAGGAGACACTTAGAATACATCATGCCTTAGGTAAAGAACGCCACAGTGGCTAATCTGCTTGGGGACATCATTAGTGGGAAGGAGCAGAGTCACAGGAGACTTGGAAATGGTAGCTAGGGGGTGAGAGTCACACGGGACTTAACCACAGATGGATAGCTCCAGTTTGAGGGTCTTGTAGGTCTTGCTTACTTAAAGACTGGAAGAACCATCCACTCTGGAGGGTCTAACAGGAAGAAAAGTTGGGAACTTGAACCCTTGAGTCATTGCATGTCTTGGGATGTGAGTTGAATACCAAAGCACCTGGTGTGACATTTCTAGTTTCATATCTGTGCTGTGACAAAAAATTATGAAGAAGAGCAATTTAGGGGAGAAAGAGTTTATTCAGTTTACAATTCTTGGTTACAATCCATCTTTCTGGAGAAGTTAAGAAACTTGAAGCAAGCAGGTTATGCCACAAACACAGTCAGGAACATAGAGAAATGAATACACTCACACCTCCTCCCAGCTTAAATTCTTTGCTCTCATACAGTTCAAGACTCAAGTCTAGGGGATGGTGTTGCCCACAGTGGACTGGGTATTCCCTCATCAATTAACCCAGTTAAGAAAAAAGTCCCTCACAGGCATGCTCACAGACCAACCTCAACAGTCCCTCATGAGGTGCTTTTCCCAGGTAACTCTGGGTTGCGTCAAGTTAATTAAAACGAACCATGTCTAGTGTGCAGGGCAGTATATGGAGGCACTGGTCTGCTTTGCATATGGTGGGCTAGGACCCTACTTGGTTGCCTTTGTGGAACCACTGCCTCCAGCGAGCTGTCTGAGCTTCTGGCATCAGTCCTTGCTTGAGGTGTCCTGCAGACCCAGTAAAACAGAGTGCTTGGTCCTTCCATGGAGTGTTGTCCGGGACAGGAGCACCAAGGACCAGCGAGGGTTAACTTGGCTGCCATGTGAGCAATACAGCTCTGGCCAACACTTCACTGGCACAGGAGAACTTTCCTCCTGTTTGGACCCAAGGGACTGGGGTTGAACAGTGAATGCCGTTATGGACAAAACTTGATGAGTGAGGGAGATGTGCTCCTTCTCTTGTCACAGCACACGATATCGCCACAGTCCAGGGCCTTTAAACAAAGGAGTTATTAAAAAAGTCTTTGATAGACACATAATTGGGAAATATTTATAAGATTCAGGGCCCTTTTACATGCAAAAGTTTATTATTGACTTTTCTCTGTTTTTCTGTAATGAACTGTTTTTGGAGCCAATTAAGTTGTTCTGGGAGAAAAAGTACATAAATTGGGGAGAATAAAAAAAACCCACAAAACAAAAAACAGAAAGGCAGGAATTTAATTATTGTGACTTAATTGCAGTTTTTTAGAAAATTATAAATAGACCTTTGAACTTTAAATCTTTTGCCTTTTCTCCACGTTGATAACTTACTGAACTTTTTGAATAATGCTCGATATTGAGCATACCGGGGAAGAAACCTGGCCTGGCTGGTGTTGCTTGCCTTTATTCTTTCAGTAATTCGGATTGCTGTGACTGGAAGAGAGGAAATGTGGGCTCGTTGAACATTTACAGAAGAATGATTTTTCCTCATTGTCTTTGTTATTATTGTTGTTGTTGCTGCTAGAATTTTGTTTAGTATTGCAAGTAGCCCAGGCTAGCCTCTAACCTGTTATCCTCCTGCCTGAGTACTGAGATTATGGGCATGTGCCATTGTGTCTTGATTTTACTCCTTTGACTCACTTTAGGGTTCAATTATTGCAATTTTGGGGCAGGATTCTTGACATTGGCAGACTCTGTGAGCTAAAGTGGAACATACAGGAATGGTGTGAGGTTATGAGCCATGACGCAGGAGGAACATCTGAGGAAATAAGGTTTCTTGCATAAAGAACAGGCAACCAGATGGGAGTCACAAACTAGTCCTTTAACATCTGAGGGTCTTATCCTCTTCCTCTCCCCCCTGTGCTCTTTCCGGAAGGGAATCTTGGCCAGGTGTGTGAGAACATGCAGAGCTGTGAACCCGAGGGTGTGTATACAATGAATCATGGGCTGTGTGGCCAGAGCTGTGAACCTAAGGGTGTGTACACAATATATCAAAGGCTGTGTGGCCAGAGCTGTGAACCTGAGGGTGTGTATACAATGAATCACAGGCTGTGTGGCCATAGCTGTGAACCTAAGGGTATGTACACAATGTATCACTCACGCGCTGTGTGGTCAGAGCTGCAAAGAAACAGGCTCATGTGTCACATGTGTCCTATGTCCTGAGAAATCCCAAAGATCCACAACTTCCTTCCACTTTCCTGCAGCTGAAATAGCCACCTTTTGGATGACAAGCATTTCTGCTGGGAGGCAGAGCCATACAGATGAGCTTTGTCATTACTGTGGCCCAAGTGGTGAAACTGCAGCCCAGGGAGGCCCCCAAAGATCTCCTGGAGGCACTTTAGATGGAGGAGAAGCTGCATCCTTCTACACTAAACATATCCCACATTCTGAGGTCTCTTTGTGTGTCTCTGGTCATTTCTGGAGATGAGTGATGGGCTCCAGAACTAGCTGGCCAGATGGACTCTGAGATTGTTTTCTTTTTTTGTAGCAAGGTCAGCCAAGATGGGCTCGATGCTACTTTTTTGGAATGAAGGTATACTCATTACTCTGGCTTTAGCTAAAATTCTTATAAGAAACACAGCCATACCAGACCATGCCTTGTTGTGCAGTCAGTTTGTTTGTATCCATGGAAAAGAGAGGCAGAGGGTTGGGTAGGGTGTGTGACCAAGGCTTGGAGAGATGTTTAGTTTTTAGGAACTTAGAGAGTTCCTGTGGGTATCACCTCTTGCATGGAGGTTGGGTTGGATGATCCCAAGAGCTTCCTGTTTGAGCTTCAGGGACTTGAATGAGTAAAGGACATCAGTCTACCTAAGCCCTGGGCTGGACCCTCCTCAGTCAGCTCTTGTTGGAACACAGTCTGAGAATGGAATTCTGAGTGCTCATGCGAAAACTCCAGGAAAACAAGACAAGAGTCTCGTTTCTTAAAAAATATGGAATTATTCTTGGAGTGTGTTTTATGTTTGTCCTAGGTGTGGCAGACAGGGGTAGGTTTACTTGAGTTGTTGTTCACATGCCTCTTTGGAAAAATATGTTTTTGCAACATGTGGTTTGTCCTTGTGATTAAACATGTTACTCATGAGATTCTTCTTAGCCCTCTGAGCATAAATTGCCTGATGCTCTGACTAAAGTTGACTATTGCATGAGACTTTAGTCTACTTCATTTTAGGCTCCACTCTCCGGGGTTCACACAGCTAACTAGAGCAGTAAACATGCTCTCACTCATGGTTGGTTGTTGTTGCTTCTGAGAAAAATGTGTAATTTGTCTAAAGAAAACTGATAAAATATGTCCTTTATTGACCTACTAGAATGGCAGCTTCACATGGCTGAGCCAATGCAGTAAAGCATTTTTTACATTCTTCTGTAAGCAAGTATGGATGAGTTATATAAGTAGCTACTTTCTGTGCCTCTGAAATCCTTCTTCTAATCTTTGCCTTTAAAATACAAGTGGAGCCCATTTATATTTATGATGATTGGTGGTAGAGTAAATCATGTCTACCATTTGGATTTATAATTTTGCTTGTCTTATCTCAGTATTTTTTCTTCTTGTTGTTGTTGTTTGTTTTCATGACACAAACTGAACATACACGTGCCTTCATGGTTATTGATCACACTCCAACACCTTTCTGTCATGTTGATCTTTTCTGTGGCTATCTGGTAGAACCTTGTCTGATGATGGAAATGTGATGTTATGTAACGTAGATGCTGGTAGGCACACAGAAGTACGAACTCTGGCTAGTGTGACTGGAGGAAGAGGTTCTAGAACTTTATTTAGCTTGAATATATTCAAATGTAAGTTTAGTAGCCCCATGAAGCCAATGACTACCATGTTGGATAGTGAGGATCTGGTGTCATCAGCTATGCCTTATTTGGGATATATTTTATCTTTTTATTTGTTCCTGTTGACATTTAATAAAGACAACAGCAAGCATGGCCAGAATGTTGCATCACATTTATTTAATGCAGCATTATAGGTCAATCGCAACAACTCTTCGTTTTTGGTTTTTTACTAGTGAATGATTCATCTAAACCTTTGTCAATGAGGACCTCAGGGTGACAGATTCCCTGGGGTCTTGTAAATGATGGGATACTTTCTTTTATAGTGATGGTTTGGTTAGATGTAACACTTTAAGGCTGCTGACAGTTTTAAAACACCAATCACTTTTTTCTTATATCCACTGTTGCTAAAATCTCTAGCATCAACTGCCACCCCAACCTCGCTGCATTGTGGGCAGAACAGACTTCATTTATAGACTTAACAGATTTTTACCTTCGATATTTTAAATTTTCATTAAAATTTGTTTGATCTATTCTCCTTGTCACATGGTGGACTTTTTCTAGTAGGAACTATTTCATTTTAAAATAAAGTTCTTAGGTGTTTATATTTTATTTCTGCAAACATTTATGAGTCCCGATTTATCTTTCTTCCTTCCCTCTGAACTTGCTTTATTTGGATTTAGTTCAGGCATTTTTTTTTCCTCCTTCTTATTTCATATTTACCCATCTTTGTCATTTATTTCTTCCTTCTGGTTTCATATTCCTCCAACACAATGACTTTCCTGTTTTCTGTTTTGTTTGTTATTCATATATTTTTCCTCCTGATATTTATCTCATTCTTTAAAAATGTTGGTACTGAAAATTGAAGTGGGCTTTGTGCATGTCAGGATATAGCTATACCAGCTATACTATGGAGCTATGTCCCCAGATCAGTTGCTTCTTTAATCATCTTTCCACTTTTAATTATTTTTGCACCAAATGCTTATTTCCCTGTCAGCCACACACACAGAGTTCTGCTCAGGCAACGACGCTGCAGAGATCTCGGTGTGTGTGTGTGTGTGTGTGTGTGTGAGGTGAGTAGGCTTTGTGTAAGAAAATCAACAGGGAGCACGGCCATTGTTACCGTCAGTATTAGTCAGCTCTCCATCACTGTGACAAAATACCCAAGAGGAACAATGTATAAGGAGGAAAGGTTTGTTTTGCTTTATACCCTTAGAGGACTTAGTCCATGATTGAGTAGCTTCATGTATTTGAGAATTTTGGGAAGCAGGCCATGATGCCAAAGAGTTGAGTGGAGTTAAACTACTTATCTCATGGCATCTGGAAAGCAATAGAGAAAGAGGAAGATTGGTGTCCTGGCATCCTTTTAAAGGGCACACTCCTAACGAACTGACTTTAACCACTAGGCGTACCTCCCAATGGTCTCACTGGCTTGCAATGGCAACATAGGCAGAAGGTGAAGCTTGAACCACATGACCTTCTGGGGACATTCATTCTGCAGCATTTCTTCAGCCTGCTCAATCCCTGTTTGAACTTGGAATTTACCTGACCTGGGAAAGATGTAGAAGGGATTGCCAGAAGTTTATTAGGTCTCACAGTTCCTTACAAGCACAGAGTATCTAGCCATGATGCTCTTCCTATAGTCACCTGTACCTGAGGTCAGACTCACCACAGTTTCCACGCAGACTCGGTGTCATGACAACTGTGGGCAGCAAGCTGAGTACCCACTGGGCCTTGTCTACCATTCTACCCTCTTCTCTGTGGCCAAGTCCACTGCGTATATGTCCACCATACTTCTGGCCTCACCCTTGTCTTGTTTGTTTTTTTTTTTCCTCTATGCTTTTCAGTCTTAATTTTGTCCAGAGGAGCTCAACATAATGCTAGTTGAACACATGGTGAGGACCACAATCCTCTACTCTACATGGGAAATAAAGTTGTTTTCATTTTTGAAAATAAAGTGTTTAATTCTTTAATTACAGAACTTTGTGTGTAAGTAGGCACTTGAGAGACTTTGTTCTTAGATAAAAAATTCCAGCACCAACCCAAAATAGTATTTAATAGATTTATAAAAATACGAGTACTTGGAGGAGCTTTGCCACACATTGTATTTCAACGTTGTTTAAAATAATGAAGTAGTATGCTAGCTGGGGTCAATCTCAACATGATTTAGGGGCAATAGTGTGAGATATGTCTTCTCTTCAGGTAAAGTCCATGGGATACTACTGGCTTTTCCTAGGACTTGTGGAGTTTTGCTCAGACCCACCTGCTGGGGCGAGACAAGTGGTGAGGTAAGACCCATGGAGAACACAGGATCTTTGGAGGGAGTATAAATAGGACTCAATGGATGGGGGCTGGCTTGCATAGCTAGCTTTGCATTCTTTGTTGGTCTCGTATCTTTGCTAAGAGAGGCACTGCAGAAAACCTCTCCTGGTATCCCTGTTGGTCCTAGGCCCTCCTGCTGACTCCTGCTAGTTCTGCTGAGGCCTGGGTGTTTCTCCTAGGCCATTCCACCAATATCCTGACACTACTGAACTGGACTGCTGTATATCGGTGAAGCGTTCACGAGTGGCTCGAGCGGCCACTGCCATCTCCTGTGAACTGAACTGCTGATCTCCGGACATAGCAGATGGGATTTGCTCCAAAGAACAATTTAACCACTGAGCAATCTCTCTCATTCTTCCAAATTTTTAACAGTTACCGAGGATAATAATTTCAACATTTTGTAAGATTTAAAAGCTCACGAGACCGCCAGGGGATCTTATTTGACAAATGCTAACCTCTGTGCCCTTTTACTTCATGGTACGTTTTTATTAGCTTGTATTAATTGCATGAGCTTTTTGTTAATTGTATTAATTAATGAGCCTCATTGTGACATTCCTATACATGCACATGGTATACTTTGGCCCTTTATTGGTCTTCCAGTCTATCCACTTTTACACTTAAAACATCCTAACATTTACTTTAATGTTTCACCCTGCCTGAATTGCACATATGACATAAAACATGTGGTGTTGTTTACACGAGACTAGCTTATTTCACCTAATGTGGTGATCTCCAGTTCCATTTATTTCCCTTTTGTGTTTTTGTGCGTTCGTGCATTTATAAATAGATACATGGCTAACTGCATACTGATTACTCAGGGTTGTGAAGTTTGGTGAGAGCCTTAGCACTGTTGAGAGCCTTGATAATGGGAGGCAAGGGCCTGTGGCGTCTCCTTCTTGTGGGTAGAGCTACTCTTCTGTTGCTGTCATAAAACATCTGACCAAAGGTGACTGGGGAAGGAAGAGCTTATTTTGCCTTATGATTCCAGATGGGGTATTCACCATGGTGTTGAGTGTGGAAGCCAGGGACTGGCATGTGTGGAGTTCATCACAGTGTGGAGCTGAGCACAAACATGAAGCAGAGGGCAAAATGGAAGTGGGATGACGCTTCCTCTAGGGATATATTGTAGTTTCTACTACCCCACTTTAAGCTCTGAGTGGACAGCGCTACCAGCCCTCACCCAGGAACTACCCTGGATCCGCAGATGAAACACACACACACACACACACACACACACACACACACACACACACAAACTTATTTTTTAAATATTTTTTAGCTCAATGGCCAGGCTCTTCTAAGCCCTTTTCTGCTAGTCTGCCCTTTTCTTCACTCCCAGCTCAACACCTCTAAATCTTCCCTCAGCTTAGTTTCTCAGTTACATTTAGTCTTAGCTCAGCATCTTAAATCTGTCCTCAGCTTAGTTGCGTTTCTAATCTCCCCCCTGCTACCCCAGGCTCAGTTGGGGAAGCGGCCAATGGACACTCCATCTGAGATCTTACGTGTCTGGTAGCTCTCTCTCTCTCTCTCTCTCTCTCTCTCTCTCTCTCTCTCTCTCTCTAGCATGGCAACTCTTTTTCTGCATCTGCTAGCTGGCTTGAGGGGAAACTGGAAGTCCTGCCTTTTCTGCCCAGTCATTGGCTGTTAGCATCTTTATTGATCGATCAAGAACCTATTGGGGAACAGGACCTAAAGCACTCATGCAAGATCAGAGCATCAGAACCATCCCCTACCATGTACTTCTACCATAAAGCTTCCCAAACCTGTACCATTACAGGTAACCATTATCTGGGAACCAAATGTTCAAATACCTGAGCCTGTAGTAACATTTCTCATTCACACAAGTACAATGCGTAGGCAACATGAGTCCCTCTTCTCAAGAACGTTAAGCCTGTATTGGTCTCTTTGATTACTAAGTGCATACAATTTATGGCTTGAAAAATGTCCTAGTGACATGGTGACGCAGAAGCTGCCATTTATGAAATGGCCAATGAATAGAGAAGTCTTGATTTCGAACAAAGAAAGGCTCAAAGAACATCAGATATCACTATATCACCAAGGGAGCTGTAAGCCTGTGGGCTCAAGGTAAGACAAGGTCTTCCCTGGAAATCTCAATCCAAACACTGCCCTTGAGAAATGGCAATTTGTCAGCAGCCAGATTAGTGTATCTAGTTTGTGAGTAATACCCCAGATTCCTAAGTTTCTGTCTAGAAGCAAGATTAGTGACAGATCCTGGTCATTGTGGGAAGTTGTGGTAGGCCTCATGCTTTTGAGGCCAGTGCTAAGGCTGTTCAGAGTTCTGTACACATGGGGTGAAGAAACAAGAGAACTCAAGGTCAAGTGCATCTGTAATCCTGGAAAGAGCTCAGGCTTGTGGTGGGAAAGAGTCAAGAGCTGTATCAGATGGGAGTTGCTGGCACTGACACCTGCATCAGATGGTGTTGGGAGGATAAATAGGGTGACATGAGCAGAAGTTTGGGTGTGTTTCACACAGGGGTACTGAATACATCACTGTCATTTCTAAGCGACTTCTGGTGGACTTTGTGAGTCTAGGGGATAGTCTTGCATGTGACTTGGTGCTGTTCTCTTGGAGATTTTAGAATTCTCCTTCTTCTCCTTCTCCTTTTCCTCCTCTTCCTCCTCCTCTCCCCTTCCTCTTCATCCTTCTTCCTCCTTTTCCTCTTCCTCTTCCTCTTTTCCTCTTCTTTCTTCTTTGACTATTTGGCTGTATGTCGCGATAAAGTTTTCTTATGATCATGTCAGTTTGGGATGCTATAGGTCTGTTTCTGATTGTGTCTATATTCACAAAGGTTAAGAACATTTCTTGCAGAAGTGAAGAAAAATATAGCTGACAGTGAATGAATAAAACCCTAAGCAAAGCCCTGTTGCATTGCAACAGCTGTTCTGACTGTACAGAAGCTCACTGAGAGGAATAGTTTGGGGTTGGGAGCGTTGAGTGGCTTCCTTCAGTCGGCTGTGTGATGTTTGTATTTGTGAACTAATTATAATAAAATGATTTCGTTAAAACACCCTTTCTATTATTTTATTTATTTAGGGAATTTTAAAATTCCCTTCTCCCTTTAAATTCCATGAAAGCGTGAATATTTGCTCAGTGTGTCAAAATTCTCAAAGGCTCTCTTTGTGCGTTCACTTACTTCTCCTCGTTGCCTCCTTTTCCCACCTCTTATTTGTCTGGTTTGTTTTCCAAGTCTTTCTTTAGTTCAGAGGTTGTTTCTCTGACCTGACTCAGACTCCTTTTGAGGCTCTCAACACTCCCACTTTGGCTTATTGAGTTCTTTATTTTCAAAAATGCATTGAGTTACTTTTCAGGATTTCGATGTCTTGGCTGAATTTCTCATTTACATCTAGAGTTGTTTCCTAATCCTGTGGAATAGCATTAAGCCAGGTCCGTGTCTTTAGTTTAGTTTTGTTTCCTTCTAACGACCCCCACAATACTGACCCTTTACCTCATCCACATGGGATGTCCTACTCCCTTGTCCTTTGTGCCTCTTTGGACTCCACCTTGAGATCTGGATGTCTACTGGATCAGTTCCCTCTGCCACTTTTGTAAGGTGACTTTTTTTTGTAAGTGACATTTTAAAAGGAGGAGCCTTGGGTGTCATTTTGGTAAGCTCTGTTGGTCTGGCTCTGACTGAGCGATGTAGTGTTGGCTCACTATAGATCACTCATCTATAGCCCATGTGTTTGGACTCAGTGTGCATATGTGTATGCATGTGTATATGTGTGTGTGCATGTGTGTGTGCGTGCGCACACATGTGCGTTCTCTCATGTGGTGGTTGGTGAGAAAGCACTTTTCCCCCAGGAGCTACAGAGGGAAGGAAGCGTTGTGGGTGAGGCTTCTATGTGGCCACTGTGGCACAGAAGGAGGAGGTGGGGACAGAGGGTGCTGTGGATGTCTCATGCACAGCAGCTGTGCTTCAGTGACTAGGCAACTCTGTATCCATAGAGAGCATAGTGTGCAGGACACACACCTGGTCTCAGCTAGTGTCTTAGTTACTGTTCTATTGCTCAGAGGAGACACTGTGACAAAGGCAACTTGCTTATAGTTTAGAGGGTTAGTGATCATTATCACCATGGTGGAGAGCATGGTGATGCTGTAACCCGGAATTACTGATACCAGAGAGACTTCAGTGTTATACAGACAGTTTGCCTCTGCCTTCCCTGCCAGAGGTTCTCATCCCCCTCCCCTAGCATTAGAATGGCACTCAACACTCCTGCTGATGAGCAGCAAAGCTCCAGGTGCCTGTCCTTGGGACCTCAGAGAAATAACAAGCTCAAAGGAGACAATGGAAAAAAGGTAAACAGAGGCAAGGTCACAGACAGTAGTCATGACTGGCCATAAAATTCGTCTTTGAACAGACACTCATTAAGCCCCCCTCCCGCTTCAGTACTGTCCCACCCTCTACTCCCCTCTTCTGTAAATATTCACACTATCCCTATACTGTATATAAACCCAATGTTTTCTGGACTCAGGGATGCTTGCCAGCATTCATGCAGTGAGTGCGAGGTGGGTGAACTGAGTTCAAACTTGAAAATAAAAAACTTTTTTGTGAGTTGCAGCAGACTTTGCAATTCTTGGGCTCCTCTGGGTTTCCTGTGGACCTGGGGCATAACAGTGACAGAGAGGCAAGCATTGTACTTGTGCTGCAGGGTTGATGTGGGAGATACTGGGCCTAACATGGGCTTTTGAAACCTCAAAGCTCAAGCCCCTGGTAACACACCTCTTCCAAGGCCACACCCATTAATCCTTCCCAAACAGTTCCTCTAACTGCGGGCCAAGTATCCAAACACAGGAGCCTACAGGGGACGTTCTCATTCACATGATGACAGGTGGGCTCTGGACGGTTACGAAGGCAGCTTGAACTAATAATTCTGGTCTTGGGAGCATGGAGGCTGTTCAGGGATGCAGACAGCTCTGCTGAGGCGTTAGTGACTTAGCGTGACTGTGGGCTGCAACAGAGGCTGTGGACGCCTTTTGAACTGATGAGGAGAGAAGCTTAGCTGATTGTGACTCAGTGGCATTGGGGTGGCAGTGTTGTTCTTTCCCAGTAGGTCAAGTTCACCAGCTGGCTCGGTCAAGTGCGTGCCAGGGCAAGGGTATTGCAGAAGCTGTGCAGGGTGATGGAGGCTGCTCACGTGACTACTGCTTGGAATGATTACATCATGGCTTGTGGTGTTATGGAGGAAGTTTGGAGGTAGCCAGGATGGAAGCAGAGGGCTATCCTCCGTATACCATCCCCACTGCAGCAGCCTGGAATCTGATAGTACAACCACATTTTTTTTTTGTTACCTTTATTTGTTTGTTTGTTTGTTTGTTTGAGACAGGGTTTCTCTCTGTGTAGCCCTGGCTGTCCTGGAACTCACTCTGTAGCCCTGGCTGTCCTGGAACTCACTCTGTAGACCAGGCTGGCCTGGAACTCAGAAACCTGCCTGCCTCCGCCTCCCAAGTGCTGGTTACACTTATTTGTAACCAGAAGATTCGCTGGGAATAGCTACTATCATGACAGTCTTTGACACTGAGTGAGTCCTGTGTTGAAAAGGTAAGAGTCAGGGAGATTCACCTTTCCCTATGCGTCTTCCAGGGCACTCTGGATGTATAGCTGCAGGGCACAGTGACTAACCCAGAGCTTAGAGCAGTGCTGGGGGAGCCACAGGGCCTTCTTATAGGTGTTTTTCGGGGGTGGGGATGAGGGTGGGGGGTGGGGAGATCTCTCTTCCTCTTATTCTCTTCCCTCCAACTCCTTTCTTAGTCCATCCTTACACAACCAGTGGGATGCTCTTGCTTTGTCTCAGTCACTTTGTTCCCTGAAAGTGTCTATGTGCAAGAAGAGAATAACCCGACTCAGCCACGAGTGACAGGCCACTAGCTAGATGTCATGGGCTGCTTTGATCTCTTCCTTCTTCACCTGGATGCCCCTCAATGAGCTGCTCATATCCTAGGCCGCCTGGACCATTGCTGTGTGTGATTGCACATGGGATGTGAGCTTTCATGGGTGTCCATGGGGCTAAGAGTGGGGAGGAACACAGAAATGGGAAAAAGCCTCCCCAGCTCACCATGTTACATCTGCACCCAGTCACCTTTCAGGGAAGCGGGCCTAAACATAGCCGGTGCCAAGCTGGCCACACATACCTTGTTTTCATGCACACCTCCCCTCTTCTGTGCCTTGCTGGTCATCTGGCAGACATGTGTGTATGTGTGTGTGTGTGTGTAAAATTATTAGCATGATTTAATTCAATTTTTCTTAAGTTCTAAAAGCCACGTGAGAAATCACTGGTGAAAGACATACTGGAGAGATGCCAAATCTTTTAAATTCAGACGCCATTTTAGAGAACCTAACCTAAGTTTGAACTCGGGTAAGCTAACAGACTGGTAGCTAACATTAGTTTCCAAGTTGCCCCACCCAACAAAACCTGAACCTAACTCCAGTCTCTAGGCTAATCCCCAACAAGACCAGTGTTTCCAGGTTACACCCTCAACAAGACCAGTGTTTCCAGGTTTCCCCCCAACAAGCCTGCACCCCCACCCCAGGTTAAAAGCCCACCCCTTACCTAACAACCACCAACGCAGAGGGGAGCACAAGTTAAGTTTATGACAGGACTCCCAGCACCAGCCAATTATGTTAAAGGCCATAGGCGCTTTCCAATTAGATGCTTGCACACATATTCCCTGCTTGCTGCTTACTATAAAGTCTTGCCCTATAGACACTCGGAGCTTCCCCACCACCAAAACCTTCCTGTGTGATGGCAGTGCATTGGGGGTGGGGGGTGAGCTAGCTTGAATAAAGACCCTGCTGTGAGTTGCATCAAATTGGCTTCTGTCTGTTTTTTTTTTTTTTTTTTGGGGGGGGGGCACCACTATTTCCCTGGAACTACACTGGAGTGTGCTCATCCGGTTTTCTGGACGCAGTTTAGAATGCTGGAACAAGTACCTGAGGTCAGCTGCTGCAGTAAGAACAAGGGTGGATCATTTTTCTACACAGAGACCACAGGACCATGAGAGAAAACCAAAAACTGAAACCCAGTTGGTGCAAGCCAGAGACACTGGGCGGCGCTGTTTCTCTACCCAGGCTGCCCTTGAGCGGCGGGACTGTGAGCTTTGGAGCACTTTCTTCCTCTCTGCAGTTTCCACTTTTGTCTGTCGTTCTTCACACCTGGCACACTTGCTCCCACAAGCTAAGATCTCTTCACCCGAGAAGGGCGCCTGGCTAACCTGTGACTTTGTTTTAGAGGGAATTTCATGCCCCAAGCTCTGGGCAGGAAAGTAAAGTCACGTCACTTCCAGACATCTGCTCACACGCAGGAGTCTCGAGTGGATGGATATGCCCGTCCTCACAGCTTGCTCTTCACTGATGAGGAGACATGTGTGGAACCCACCTGCGCAGGAGTGTCCCTCGGGAGTGGCTGAGATCTCAGAGGACTATGGGGTTGGGGTGTAGGTGTCTGGGGCTCATGAGTGGGACTCACAGGGCAGGGAGGTTTCGGGATCCCCCCTGCCCCCGCCCCAGCACAACTCCTCTGGACTCTTCTGAGAAGAACACAAGGCATTTAGACGTAAAGATACTCCATCCATAGCAACTAAGAAATGGATTAGGGACAAAGCACCAACAGTTTGCAGCTTAGGAAATGAGGTTTCTGGGGTCTCTTGGAAGGGGCCTCGAAGGTCGGCAGTTGGTGATATTTCTAGGTCACTTCCAGCTGTCTTCCCCTTGGTACCTTGATATTAGCTGAAAGCACAGAGGCAGCTTAATATTTTATTCGTAAGTGGAAGTGGGTGGGAAAGTTATTCTTCCTTGGAAAGGATTGTTGAAAGGAGAAGGGAGGCATTTTCCATGAGTTTAGGAAAATGGTTCCCTTAGCCTCACTGCCAGGAACTTCAAGTCAGACAGTTTCACCACTGGCCTCCAGGGGGCGCCATCGCCTCAGCGCAGCTCCATGGCGACTTCGCAAGACTGCAAATTAGAAGGTAATTAATAGAAGAAGACTTTTAATTGTTTCTACATTCTGGAAATGAAACCATTTTCATTTGAAGAAAATCTAAAACTTAATGTTGAAGAGCGTAGCTGAAACTCTTCCCTAAATTTAGATATTCCCAAAGTGTTTACAATTACTACATATTGTTTAGAGTGAGCCCAGGATTCATTATCTATTAAATGATTTGCAGCAGGCTTTCTTTAGATGACAACTTTTCTATTTCGTTTCATTTATTATAGCTTATGCCATAGTTTTATTTGAATATAAACAACGCATTACATGATATACTTTTGTTCCAAATAGCATACTAAGTGATGGCTCTGTTCTTCCCCTCCCCATCTCTAACACCAGCTTTGCTAGCCTGGCTCCTCCAGCAATAGCTTTATTCCCCTTTCCTACCACACTCACTTTTTTGTCTTGACTCCTTTCTTGACTCCTTTCCCTCTTTGTCTCTGTCTGTCTGTCTGTCTGTCTGAAGCTCTGCCCTCCACTTCCTGTCAGTTCTTGATTACAGCCAATCTGATACAATTCCAAGTTGCCTCCAGGCTAGTGAGGAAGGATGAGGTTGCTGAGGGGCCGTGGAAATGACAATAGCAGGATCCTGCAGCATTCAGATATCTGCCAGTACAGAATTAACCATGGAAAATACAGAGACACATCTTTACACAGTTTCAGAAAGGTTACCCTCACATGGGCTAGTTACACTCCCTAACTATTGTGATGGTGCGCCAGCTAACACGACTGTGCACTATCTCTGCAGCACCCAGAATCCCAGCAGAGGCACAGCTGAGTCGTAGGATAATTCTTTCAGTTTTTGAGAAACCTCTGTCCTGATTTCTATTGTGAATCCCGGTGCTGTAAACGCCGCACGGAGCTCATGGGAGTGAGACACTGTGTGTCTGATTGGAGGTCTCTGGCCGTGAACAAGGGTGCTCTTCAGCAGGTGACTTCCAGAGCACACCCTCTTCACAGAACTTTGGGGGATTTTTCTTGCTCAGTGGGACCCAGGAAGGACTGGCTAGTGACTGAATTGTCATGTGCTGAAAAACTTGATTTTTAAAGTTTTCTTTAAAAATTTTGGGGTTAGACACAACACAGACGTATAGACCCAGGCAGACCCAGACAGACAGACAGACAGACAGACAGACAGACAGACAGACAGATACACAAACACACACTATGTGATCGTTTTCTGCTGCATAGCCATTTCATACGGGTTCAGACTGCATGTTCACAGCAGAGAATTCAGCCTAACAAAAACATGGAGCAGCAAGCATTGGCAAGATCTGGGTGGTATTACCTGGAAGATCTTGAAGGTAAAGTGACGGAGGACCTTCCCCATGCCTCAGCTTCAATCTCACCACCAATACAGGGCTGCTTTAAGATTGGCCTTTTTGCATCAGTATACAAAACACAGATGCCCTTGTGTGGTGCGAAGCTGACACAGGCTAGTGAATGGTTTTGGCTTTGAACACTATGCACATTAGCTATAGGGAGACGTGGATGGATGTTTATTAAGGACAACCAGACAGGGTCGTCTGGGTGATAGGACCAGGCATCCAAGAACATTAGAGCAAGAGAGGAAGGACCCAACGAACAGTGTCCTGATTACAGTCACAGTTCCCTGTTTCTGAGCATGACACTCAGAGTGGTTCAGCACGTGAGAAAGGTCTTGTGTCTAAAATGATTCAGTCCAGGTCCCCTTCCCCTTGTTCGGTGTTCAAGAAGTGGGCAAGCTGGTAGTGTCTACACAGGAGGAGATAAACAGAACAGAAAAACAGCCTTTCTTCACCTGTATAATGACAGCTTTCACTATGGTTTTTTGGAGGTCTGTCTTATTTACTTATGCTTTTGTGTGTATATATATACATATATATATATATATACATATATATATATATATGTATATATATATACACATACACACATGAATATACATGTATAAGTATATGTGCACATATGCATGTGTGGTGACCAGAGGACATCCTGTGTCATCATCTCTCTGGCACATGCATTATCTATCTATCTATCTATCTATCTATCTATCTATCTATCTATCTACTATCTATCTATCTATCTATCTATCTATCTATCTATCTATCTATCTACTGTCTTACTGTCTGTCTGTCTGTCTGTCTATCTATCTATCTGCTATCTATCTATCTGTCTGTCTATCTATTATCTATCTATCTATCTATCTATCTATCTATCTATCTATCTATCTATCAGCTATCTATCTATCTATCTATCATCTATCTATCTGTCTGTCTATCTATCTATCTATCTATCTATCATCTATCTGTCTGTCTATCTATCTGTCTATCAACTATCTATCTATCTATCTATCTGTCTGTCTATCTATCATCTATCTATCTATCTCTCTCTCTATCTATCATCTATCTATCTATCTATCTATCTATCTATCTATCTATCAGCTATCTATCTATCAGCTATCTATTTGTTTATTGAGCTGGAATCACTCACTAGGCTGGAACTTTCCTACTAGGCTGGGCTTGCTGTTCACTGAGCTCCAGGAAGCTGTCTGTCCCCATTTCTGCAACACTAGCATTGCAAGTGTTGACAGCTGTATGTAGCTGATCACATGGGTTCTGAGGGACAGATGCTCCTGAGGCATGACTGAGGCCTCTCCCCAGCCCTGGAAGGACTGCTTCAGACCAGTTTCTTTGGCTTCTCTATGCAGCGCAGCTGTCTCTTCGCCCATATATCTTTTCCTTGGGTCAGGGTGCCTCCCACAGCCAGGCTTAACCTGTCATCTTTGGGTTCTCTTCACTTTCCTTGTCCTCACCAAAGACAGTTTTTTTTAAAAGTAAGTTAGTCTCTTCACCAGAGAGGCATGAAACCATGGCTGTCTTCCCAAGGTTAGTAACAAAACTGGCTGTGTCCCTTGCTTGTGAGGAAACGTCAGCTCTGGGGGCATGAGGCTCTGGTGGGCCAGTTTCCCCAGCCTGTGTGCTTCTACAGAGAAAAGACTTTGTTTTTCTTCCACAGACGGCTCCACAGTCACAGGGCATCAGTTAAGAGATGGTTTGGATGGAGAAGTGTGGGGTACAGAGGGATTTGGGGGAGATAGGCCAGTCCCTGTCCAGCCACGGTGTGAGCAGGCCCTCTAGTGGCAACGGCGTTGACTGCAGCAGGGCGATTGGTGCTCAGCTTTGGGTTAACTCAGCTTCCCGTTTCCATCATATGTCATGCGTCCTGCATGTGCTTGTATGATTTTCTGACCCCGGCTGTTTCCCTAGAGCAGTGGTTCTCAACCTTCCTCTAAGAATGTAATACCTCATGTTCTGGTGGCCCCCAACCATAAAACGATTTTCTGTTGCTACTTCTTAACTGTAATTTTGCTACTGTTATGAATCGTAATGTAAATGTTTTCGGAGATAGAGGTTTGCCAGAGGGGTCTCGACTCACAGGGTGAGAGCCACTGCCCTAGAGGGACTGTCAGGGACATCACCGCTGACAGGCTGTTTACTTATCAGTAGCGATGATAAGAATATCATGACCAAAAGCTATGCAGAGGAGGAGAAAGTGTTTATTTTGATTCAGTGTCCCACTAAGGACATAGTCCATGTGACAGGGAAGATGGGTCAGCAGGAGCACAAAGCCAGCTCAGGGCTCCGGAAAACAGAAGACTGCTTTTCATTCACAGACCGGAAACAGAGAACTTCTGGAGGTGGGGTCAGGCTATCAACCTTCAGATCCCACCCACGTCCAGTGATGTGTTTCCTCCAGCAAGGCTCTACCTCCTAAAGGCTTCATGACCTCCACTACCAGAGGACCAAGTGTTCTGACACAGGAATGGACACTTCGTGTTCGAACCACTATGCCTCTGTTTCCCAGAATCACACAATCCATGCAGAAACCCGCTGCTGTCACCTGTCCTGAGGAAGGGCATCCTGACAACATCCCTGTCCCTCTGTGGGAGAGCTGGGCTGCCTGGTTTTAGAGAGAAGTTCCTCTAGCTTGTTACAAATGACCTGACAACATTTCATAATTAACACCCCTCCCCCCAACGTCCTTGGTGGTTAATTAGGTTCCTTTGAGCTGAACACAGTTTTATGCTGGAGTTTATAACCTGAAGGAACCCCAGGTGCTGTATTTAATTAGTTCAGAAACCTCCCCTTCCTAGCCTAGGAAAGAATAATGAATTTTATCCTTAAGGTTTAATAAGTCAACCTTGATATGTTTTGCCTCAGCTAACCACACACAATCTACATTTATCCTGGCTTCCCTTTTTAGAAGGCCAATGTTTCTGTTACGTACAATGTTCATCTATTTCTGTCTGTATTATGAACTTAAATTTTTGAAAAGTCTTACAGGAGAATTTCCTGTGTTCTGGGTGCGTTGAAGCAGCTTGCCCTGACATCTCCAATGCGGGTCCTTGGCCTTACTGGCTAACACACATTGCACTTACGCTGAGCAGCGCTGCTCTGGGTGTGCCCTCTTACCGCGCGGACCGTCCTTTTCTTCTTTCTCTTGGTCCCCCCAGTTCACTTTTCATTGTTGCTGTACTGGGCTCACCCACCCTTCTGCTGTCTTGGCAGCTTTTAACTGCCTTCAGAGATATGTTTCTGGTCTCATAGATGATTCCAGATATTGGATGGAGTGGTTTGAACGAGGATGTCCCCTGTAGGTTGGTATATCTGGGCACTTGGTCCCCAGTGACAGATACTGTTTGGAGAGGTTCAGGAGGTGTGGCCTTGCTGAAGGAGGTGTGTCCTGGAGGTGGGCTTTGAGGGTTAAAGGCACTTTTGAGTCCACTCTTCCTGCTCCTTGCTTATGATACAGGATGCAGTCTCTATGCCCTGCTGCTTCAGCTGCCATGTCTTCCTGTTGCCACGCCTCCACTCTGTGATGGAGAAGAACTCATCCCTCTTCAACCTTAAGACTCCTTTTCTTTCTCCCTCCCTCCCTTCCTTCCTTCCTTCCTTCCTTCCTTCCTTCCTTCCTTCCTTCCTTCTTTCTTTTTTCCTTTCTTTTTTTCTTTTTTCCTTTCTTCATTCCTTCCCACCCTCCCCTCCTCCCTCCCCCCTCTCTCTTTTATTGGTTATTTTATTTATTTACATTTCAAATGTTATCCCCCTTCCCAGTTTCCCCTCTGGAAACCCTCATCCTCTGCCCCCCCTTCTATGAGAGTGCTCTCCTACCAGCCCACCCACTCCCGCCTCACCACCTCACTGCCCTAGCATTCTCTTACACTGCCAACTAAAGAGTATACATGGAGGGACCTATGGTTTCAACCATAAGCCTGAATAAACCCTTTCTTCTGTAAGTTGCCTGGCCATCGTATCTTGTCATGGTAACAGAAAAGTAACTAAGACCCTGGAACTCTGGGGTTCTGTAATTTACTTAAGATATATATTAGTGCCGAATGCTTTATATTTTCACTTTGTGGGTATGCTGGAGAAGGTCCACGTGTGATAAAAAGCAAGGAGAGAAGATTGTTGGGAGGTCAGGGAAGGAGGGAAGGATGGGTTCAGCGGAGCATGGAGACAGGGTAGAGGAACTGCTCTGTAGGATTCTACAGCAGTGGATGAGAGTCACTACAACTCTGTCCAATAGCATGTGGAATGTCCAGCACCAAGAATGGACCATCCTGTAGACCGGAGCTCACAGGTGACAGAGGAGTGTCTTATAGGTTTGAATGAAAATGGCCCCCATAGGTCCATAGGGAGTGGCTCGAATAGGAGGTGTGGCCTTGTTGGAGGAAGTGTGTCACTGGGGGGGGAAGTGTGTCACTGGGGGGGGGGGTGGGCTTTGAGGTTTTAGAAGCTCAAGCTAACTGCAGTGGCTCACTCTCTCTGCCTGCTGNAATAGCATGTGGAATGTCCAGCACCAAGAATGGACCATCCTGTAGACCGGAGCTCACAGGTGACAGAGGAGTGTCTTATAGGTTTGAATGAAAATTTGAATATGTTTGGCCCAAGGAGTGGCACTATTAAGAGGTATGGCCTTGTTGGAGTAGGTGTGTCCTTGTTGGAGGAAGTGTGTCACTGGGGGGGGGGGTGGGCTTTGAGGTTTTAGAAGCTCAAGCTAACTGCAGTGGCTCACTCTCTCTGCCTGCTGCCTACTGACTGATATGTAGAACTCTCAGCTCCTTCTCTGGCATCATGTCTTCTCGAGTGCCACCATGCTTCCCGTCATGATGACAATGGACTACATCTCTGTACCTATAAGTCAACTCCAATTAAATGTTTTCCTTTGAGGGCTGGAGAGATGGCTCAGAGGCTATGAGAGTGGGCTGTTCTCCCAGAGGGCCCAGGTTCAATTCCCAACACCCACAACTTCAATTCCCAGCTCACAACTATCTGTAACTCCTGTTCTGGGGAATCTGACACCTTTACACAGATACCCTTGCAGTCAAAATATCCATGTATATAAATTAAAAAAAAAATCTTTTCCTTTATAAGAGTTGTCATGGTCATGGTGTCTCTTTACAGCAATAAAACCTTAACTAGGACACAGATGGTAAAGAGTCTATGCTATTGGTAGTGGGGAGGCTGGGCAAGTACGGGGGCGGGAGCTTATGGGAAATCTACATTATACTAAGTTTAACTGAAGACATAAACATTTCTGGGACAATAGAGTCTATTAGTGTACTTGCAGATAGACTCAGTGATTCCTACTTTAGAGCACAGCACAGAGGTTGCTGTTTTCTCCTGATGGCGACCGCCCAGTTTCTTCCTTAGAAGAAACAAAAATCTTGCTTTCTAGGTCATTCTCTTGACTCTGCGTTCACTAGACACACTCTCTTGCACTCATGACACATAAGCACACTACTATGCGCACACACATTTGCACACTTATCAGATACACGCCCCGCATCGCTACAGGAACAGAGATCTCATGGGCGTTGTTGCATTATGTAAATAGGATCTCAATTTACATGTTTTCCTGCAGTCCTTTGCTATTTTATACTATCAGTTTATGTCCCAAACCTTCTTATGTCAGAATATTCTTCCAGAATTCTTTTTCTCTTGCAGTTTTGACATTGCCTCACTCTCACCTTCAGCACCGAGTAGCTTTTGACCAATGTCCTGGATAGTAATATGCACCTCCTGCTAGCTGTAGCTCCTCCCACTTCCCTCCTTTGCTGGTACTTTTTGGTCACATGTACATTTGAAATATTCATACTGGGAATTTACCTGTGGTACCCCTGGAGTTCTGTGACCAGTCAGAAAAACCTTCTTGAGTATAGGATCATAATATTGTTTATTTTCTTTCAAGACTTTCAAAATGGTTCAGAATTAGTTTTCTCTTTCTTTTTGGTCACGGTAACTCGTCTTTTCTCCTTGATGTGTAGCAGCTACTTTAATGTCATGCCCTAGAGACTCCCACTCTGAATCCGGTGGTAAATCAATGATGTGTCTAGCTCTCTGCCCATCTCAGGATTTGCTTGTTTCTTCTAATTTAATTTCTGTAACAGGATAGTATGCATTTCCTTCTGACATGATTTCTCTCTCTCTTTTCCCCGCCTCCCGAACCTCCCCTCCCGATGTGTGTTTGACACTTGGTCTCCAGACCAGTAGGAAGTAAAGCCAGCTGGAAGGGGTCCCTAGGGGGCGGGCCTTGAAGTTATACAGCTGGATCCTACTTCATATTCAGTCTCATGTTCTTGAGTGTAGATGCCACGTGAGCACCCACCTCTCACTCCTGCCATCATGTCCTGTCACCCTGTTTTGACTGTATTCCCTTGCACTACAAGCTAACACAAACCCTTTCTCTTGTCTTTCTTATTCAGAGCCCTTGAAGTTTTAAATCAGGGACAACCCATAGAAAGAAGCAGTGTGTGTAAACTCACAATGCTTTATGGATTTTGTAAATCAGCAGAAGATAAAGGGCTGGGTTTGATCACACACGCACAGGCACGCACACGCACGCACACTCCCATTAGAAGAATGATGGCTTCAGATGAAGCTGGAGAGAGCAGAGAAGAAGCCACCAAGTGCTACACTTGAAAAACAGAACAAATCCCAGGGGCATTTTATGGCTTCACTGTCTATTTGGCTCTAGATCTCACTTCTTCCTGACGTTCATCAGGTGAGAGAAAGGAACCCCACACACCTGTAGGGTGACAGCTGTGGAAAAGAAAGCCTGTTTAGCCCAGGTTGTTGTGTTGTTTCCTTCTCAGAAACATTCTTAGTTCACCATTCCCCTTGGATTTTCCTGGAAACCAGTTTTCATTTGAAAGGCACCGAGGATCGGGAGCTGCCAGGATACATTTTATGGAACTGGAACTTTGAAGTCTATTTATCGAGTTTACTTTTCTGTTCATCAAGTTCTATGAAGCTCTGTTAGCAAAGATGGGAAAAGGAAATTGAGAGTGGCCTGAACAGGTAAGTTGGTCAGAGCCCCAAACACCCTGCAGAAGGCCAGGGAGCAGGCATTTCCCTGACTTGGTCTTGGCTGCTGTTTAGCTCTGTTCTCAGTGTAAAACCTCCCAGAGCCAAAATGTAACAGAACAGTCGTGGCCGTGTGCCAATGGAATTCTATCTATGGATGCCCAGATTTCAATTTCATGGACTAGCCACATATCTCGGACTATTAATTTTAAAAATCTTCCCCCAAAGATTTAAAATATGAGAAAAAGTGGTTAATGCAGAAAGTCACAATTGGTTAAAGTGCAGAGAATGTGTTTATGGTGTGCTTAGGCACAGTGAGACAGAGAGGTTGTAAGGGTCACTGAAGTGGGGGATGGACCTTCGCCTTTCAGTGTTGGGCTCCACGGTGTGTTTTCTTAGTGACCTCACCTGGGGTCAACAGCTCCTTCTCACCTGACACAAATGGAGAACTGTGATGTGGACAGAGGCCATCAGGTGAGAGACTTACAGGGAATAGTTCTTCCTGTATAAAGAACCTAGAAAAAATGCTGACAGGAAGGTAGAAGGGGGCTATGTGGGGAGAGATCAGGGGTTAGTAGGAGGAGAGAGGCGGGACAAGAGAGACAGATTGTGCAGTGGGGTCGAGGGTGGTCACTGTACACATTATACTTGAGTGAAGATATTATAAACCCATCACTTTATACAATGAATATACATTAGTAAGAACCTTAAACACGATTTGGAAATAACAATTAAACTCCAAGGGTAGCCTGCGTTATAGCTGGGCTCGCTCAGGTGTTTTGTTCAACTTGTGGGGACGAATGTAAGAGAAGGGAAGAATGGTCACTTCCAGGTCTTCAATATTACAGGTATTTAACTGCATAACCCACACTGGAGACATTTTGGAAATTATATTTGATGATATCTTTCTATGACAAAGCTCTTGGCAAGTGTGCTCTATCATCCATCTATCTGTCACCTATCTGCGATATGTCTGTCTGTCTGTTGTCTGTAACACATTTACCTATCGTCTGTCTGTCTATCTATCTATCCATCCATCGATCCATCCATCCATCATCATGCATGTATGGATCATCTATCAATCATCTATTTATCTATCATCTATCTATTTATCTATGTATCATCGATCTATGTATAATCTATCATCTCTCATGTATTTCTCATCTCTATGTATCATCTATTTCAATCAGTCAATCAATCTATCATCTATCAATTATCTATGTATATATGTATGTATGTGTCATCTATCTATCTATCTATCTATAATCATCATCTATCTATCAATCATCTATTTATCAATCATCTTCTAATCTTAGTATAATCTATTACATTTACATTTATAAATACATTCAGAGCTCAGACCGAGAAACACACAGGGGTAGAGAAAGGCAGAGGGACACAGATTACTTTTAAGGAGTTATTTCATGAAGGCACGAAGGATTTGTTGAGTCCACAACTTTCAGGAAGGGCGGCCAGGCTATAGATGATTGGGAGAGTCAAAGTGCTGTTTGCAGTCTCAGCTGCAGAATTCCTTCTTGCTCAGGAGAGCACAGCCTTGGTTCAATCCAGGCCATTAGCTGATCAGGCGAGACAGCCTCTGTCATGGAGGGCCATCTGATTTGCTCAATCTTTATTGACAGATTTCTCTCAGTCACAGAACACTGTCACAGAAACACCCAGAGGAATACATGATAGAGAATCTGGATAAAATTGTTTAGGCAAGTTCAAACACGAAGTTAATTTATGCAGCCTTATTTAAAAGCCGAGAAGAGTATGGTAGGGACTTGGCCAATTCGATGTTCAAGAACTCCACAGTGGAAATACTGCTCACCCAATGTCATAGGCTCCCACATTCCCAGTGCCCTAAAAGTCAGCAATACTCTCTTATGTACTAGTCGTTTCAGCATTTTGGTGTCTGCCTTGGAGCAGGGAGTAGCATGTTGGCAGAGAGGGGCTGAAAGATCGTGGCTCCTGGCATCATCTATGAAAAGAGAAATGATTGCTCTAATCTGGAGTTCCTGAGGTTGAGGCACAGACTCTTCTGTCCTGAACCTGGACATGCTGAGTATGTGAGTATGCAGGTATGCACGCATTTTACATTTTTTGTCATGCCCAAGTGTATGCCTATGCCTACATTTGCATGTGAATACTTTATTGTGCACACACACATGTGTATGTGTGTGCATGTGCATGAATATCTAGACTTGTATATGTATGTGTGTAATTTATGCGTGTAAGCATGTACATGAACATTTGTATGTGTTTCTGAGTGGAATTTTCCCTGAATCCTAGGTATTGGAGCTCATCCAACACCTTTATGAAAAACCATTTCAAAGTGGGTCAGTCCACTCACTGTGGCTTCTCTTGCTGATTATAGTGGCTTTCCAGAGCTGCATTGTTCGACTTTCAGATGGAACAGTGTTTTAGTGAGCTAGAATACAAAGCAGTGTTGCTCTGGGCTATCCTGGAGGTCAGTCGCTTGTAGAGCAGCCTTTGATGTCCTACTGTGGTGGACCTACAATGTTCCTAAGAACAGTCTTCCTAAGCCAATCATCTTGTGGGACTGAGAGCCACCCCCTTGCCTAAGCATGGTGTGTGTGTGTGTGTGTGTGTGTGTGTGTGCTTCATTGGTTTGGAAGGTGCTAGAACATGGACAGCTTCCTGCCTTGTGGAATCTTACTGAAGTAGCATAGTAGAAGCAGCTTCCTACGAGGGTAGGAAGGGGACCCCTGGCTAGTGTGTAGACAGCCACACTGTGGGCTGGCAGCTGGCTAGTGTGTAGACAGCCACACTGTGGGCTGGCAGCTGGCTAGTGTGTAGACAGCCACACTGTGGACCATCAGAGTATTCTTTTCTACTCCACTGAAATGGCTTTACTGCACTTAGAGACACTGACCAGCATGCAAAGTGGAAGAGAGATGGCAGGGTCTGGGGGTAGAATGTGTGCCCTAACATAAATGCTTCAGCAGGTAGCGTGAGCTCATTAGATTCACCGCTGGCTTCGCACTTGGTGGAGCTGATCCGTCCCTTCTGTCACTCAGCAGAAGAATGCCTGGACGTTTATGGCAATTCTAATGGGACTGTGACCCACAGAACTTCCTGTCACTTGCTACTGTAATGGTGGGACAGCAAGAGTCGGGAAATCATGGAGTCCATGCTAAGCAGTAGGCAGTGGTCTGCTCTTTTGTGGCTACTCCCTCCAAATCGACACATTCTCTCTTGGAGGGAGGCTCATAAGAGTCATGAAACCAAGCCAACACATTCCTGAGGCTCGGGAACCATGAGCCCCATGGTTCCCACGGTTTTACAAACAGTGACTGATGGTCGTGGAGAAGAAACTCTTCCGTGGAGGGGCTGTCTGAAAGTTGAGTGAGGAGCTCTCAGGATGCAGTTTTCATGAGACATCACCCCAAAAGATGAGGTCATCTTTGCAGTGGGGCGGCTGCCTTTGGGTTGCCTGTGCTCCTGTAATCTAATCCAGTGAACTCTGGTTAACAAGCCAGACTCCAGTGGAATCATTTCTTGGGCTGTTGTGGAAACTTGATTCTGCCTTGCCGTGTTCCCAGTGAGCTGTTCTTCCACCCGACTGCCTGAGGCATGGGGTGTGTCACTTAGGCCTTTTCAAGGGTATTCGGTGTCCCTGCACTGGCTGCACATGCCAGCTGGGGTGTGACAGTGATGCTTGGCTGCCTTCTGAGTCTTTATAAGTAAGGGTCCAAGGTGAGTCACTTACATCAGCTTATTTGTAGTTGGATCTGACTCCCCAAGTCTGGGGAGGCTGAGGTGGGTGTGGGAGGGAAAGAAGGAGGGAGAGAGAGGGAGGGAGAAAGAATGAGCCCTCTGCTGCGCTGTGAGGATGCTGAGGGATGTGAGGATGCCCTCTGTGTTCCTCTTGCTCTCTAAACTCTAAACTCCCCCCTCCTGTCTTTGGAATTCCTGGGCCCACCTTTCTTGGCATTAACCTTTTCTCGTCAGAGGGATGTTGTAAAGTCTTGCTTAAAATTTTGAGAGTTCCAGGGGCCATCTCCTCTGGCAATTCACACCTGCAGCTAATGTTTTCTTCATTGGGTCTTTCTGGTGCCCAACATCGGAGGATGCTGACACAGGTACCACTGGGCAAGAAATAGGCAGTTTTTGGCTGATTGGATGCATGTGCTGAGCAAGGCATGTGGAGGACAGGTGATGTTTGGAGGGTATAAATAGGACTGGACGGAGTGATGGCGATCTGGTACAGCTAGCAGTGCAACACTTGTGGGTCTCGAGTCTTCCCTGATCTTCGCTTCTCTGAGAGAGGCACAGTTGAATAGAACATCTCCTGGCGTCCCTCCGGATCCCTCTGGCTGACTCTAGCCTAGCCGACACTGAGGCTTGGCTGTCTCTGTCATGTCACCACTGCTGCTAACCCCACTCTACTGAACTGGACTGCTGGTGTATCCTCGAGGGATTGCAAGTGGATCTAGCTGTCGCTGCCTGCTAACTTGAAAACTGAACTGCTGATTTCCAGACAACACAGACAGGAGTTGCTCCAAAGAGCCTTTCTAAACAGGTCCTCTTCCCCCTGCTCCCATATCCTTTCTTTCCCACTACCTCTTGTGGGTGGTGGGCTGCAAGGGTGGTTAGTGTTTAAGAACCATCATTAAAAATAAGGTTTGAAAAAATTAAAACTGCAAGAATGAGTTATTGAGTTCTCACTTTCAAAAAGTGATATTGTTAGACAGATTTTTACCGAAGGGTTTCAAGACATCATTGTCAGAATTTTTTGTAAATTTCTAAGTGTTTCATGTGGCTACATCTGTTTGTAAGTTGGAGAGAGAGTTGATCATGACCGTACAATGGTGAACTGTCACATTCTGGGCAGTGCATGCCTGACTTCATGTCTTGTCTTCAGGTTGGTGAAAAACCTTCTGTTAGCAGCATATTGTCAAGCAAATTCTCCTACTGCCTAGTGATGGAAGTTTCTAGACACAAGAATAAATCATTTGGCTGCTTTCCAAAGCATGAGCACTCCACAACTGGAGTTTTAGGGAGTCATTCCATGTTTGCTTCATTATATTTTGTGTTTGGTCCAGTAGCTGAGAAAGTGGAACTCAGACAGAGCCATGCAGAAAAGTCTCGGTGTGGTCAGGTTGGAGAAAGAGAGGAGAAGAAATGTGAGGAAGAAGAAAATGAGTCCATAAGGGGCTAAGTGTGCACATGGGTGTTCAGAGCAAGTCAGGGACAGTGAAGCCACACCAGCAAGCAGCTGGCTTGTCTCTGCTCTGAACTGGCAGATGTGTCCTGGACAGGTGGAGGATTTGGAAGCCCTTTGCCTTATCTAGACAATGGGCCCCTGTCTTAGTTAGGACTTCACTCCTGTGAACAGACACCATGACCAAGGCAACTCTTCTTGCAAGGACATTTAATTGGGACTGGCTTACTGGTTCAGAGGTTCAGTCCAGTACCATCAAGGCGGAAACATGGCAGCATTCAGGCAGGCATGGTACAGGAGGAGCTGAGAGTTCTACATCTTCATCTGAAGGCTGCTAGCAGAATACTGACTTCCAGGCAGTTAGGATGAAGGTCTTAAAGCCCACATCTACAGTGACACACCTACTCCAACAAGGCCACACCTAATAGTTCGACTCCTTGAGCTAAGCATATACAAACCATCACAGCCCCAGAGGAGCAACCTAGAGCCACCTGAACTGAGGGTGACTGGAGATTCTCTGTGGAAGACCAGGCAGGGCATGGCCCCAGAACAACAGTGCACATTCCCTCAGTAAGGGCTGAGGCATGAATAGCTGCCCATCTATGGTAGGACTGGCTGATTTGATCTTGTGCAGGAAAACCATAGCTTCTGTGAGTTCATGATTCCAATCGCTGTGTCATGTCTAGCATCACAGCACTCTTCCCGTTCTGCTCATGCATTCTTTCCACCACGTTTACAGTGACATTCTATGAGCCTGGCGGGTGGTTGCTGATATACGTGTCCCATTTAGGGACTGAGAACTCAAACACTGTTCTCAGCATGGTTGACCAGTTATCTATTTCCACTGCCTGCTGCCCTCTGCGAAAGATGCTTCTCTGTCCGAGGGGGAGAGCGTCCCAGGTCTATGGGATGTATCTAGAATGCAATTTGACAGTATAGTTAGTTAGTAAAATAGTAATAGCAGATTTTGCCCTAGGACCTATGACCTCCCAGTCATAGACTTTTTTTTATTAGATATTTTCTTTATTTACATTTCAAATGCTATCCTGAAAGTTCTCTATGCCCTTCCCCTGCCCCTGCTCCCCTACTCACCCACTCCCACTTCTTGGTCCTGGCATTCCCCTGTGCTGGGTCATATAAAGTTTG
>NC_034600.1:1524649-1539244 GCF_900095145.1 Mus pahari | reverse complement strand
GTCAGATTACTCTCTGCAGGCAAGCTCTCCTCTTGCAGGGAAGGTGCACAGAGGTCTGGAGTTCAGACTTGCCTCCTGGCTGAAGATGTATGCTAGAAATGGGGCCTGACCCAGAAGATGTGTCCCCTCTGCTGTTTGCACACTCACCTGCAAACAGACTAGATTCTGACACAATATGGCTCTCTCACCTGCTCTGGCGGACAGAGCCCTCCTGGGTGGCTTCCTCTGGCAGGGAAGGTGCCCGGATACCTGGAGCCTGAAACAGGGTCTGTCCCAGAAGCTGTGTTGCTTCTGTCTGTCCCAGAAGCTGTGTAACTTCTGCAGTCCACACTCTCACCAGTGCAGACTGGAGCCTGGGTGACCCGGAATAAATATGGTTCCCTTACCAGCTCAGGCAGTGAGAGCCCTCCCGGGATGACACCTCTCCTCTGGCAGGGAAGGTGCCTGGATGTCTGGAGCCAGAAACGGGGTCTGTCCCAGAAGCTGTGTCACTTCTGTAACCCGCCCTCTCACCAACGCCGACTGGAGCCTGGGCTACCTGAGCAAAGATGGCTCCTTTATCAGCTCAGGCAGTGAGCCAGTCATAGACTTTTGATGAGGATTAGAGATAAGGCCTGAAATTCTCTCCTACAGAACAGAGCTCAGGTCCAACCATAAAAGGCTCGGTGTAATAGTTGTGCAGCTACTGCACCAGTGGATACATCCTGACTATGAGGTCACTCTTCCAGCATTCAAGGCTTAGCTCTGGGTAGGACCATTAATGTCTCCCTGCAACCCTGCTCAAGAAGCCTGCATGGCACCTTCTAGCACCATGAAAGCTGACCAGCACTGAGGAAGTTCCTAGTCATTTGAGATGAACTTCTTCCTGCCCTATAGCCAAAGTGTATGGTGTGAGGTGTCTTCCGCACAGTGTGTACTTGCAGTGGGTAACTGAAAGCAATGGCAGTAACCTGGGTTGTTTTGGAGACCTCTGGATCATAAAAAGGTAACGACTACAATTTTTATGTAGTAGCCTGTGTCTTCTGGTCACGACATTACCCGCCCATGCAGGTTAATTCTATTCAAATTCTTCCTTCGAAGTTATAGTTTGAAATCGGCTTACTAACTAGTAGGTTACCCTAAGTTTTGGCTAACCCACCCATTACTTCCTCTTCTTCCTCATCTCTTCACCTGCAGTTAACCCTTTAACCCTCAGTATCTCCCATCTATCTATCTATCTATCTATCTATCTATCTATCTATCTATCTATCATCTATCTATTTATTGTGTACATATGTGTCTATGTATCATGAATGTATGTATTATGTATGTATCTATAATGTATGTATGTATGCACATACATATGTATGTATCTACCTATCTATCATCTATGTATCTATCATCTTTCTGTCTATCTATCTATCTATCATCTATCTATCTATCTATCTATCTATCTATCTATCTATCTATCTATCTATTACATGTGTTCCAAAAATAACCCAAGGATGGGTTTGTTTCTGAGACAACGTCCCATGTAGCTCAGGCCTCAAACTCACGATGTAGCTGAATGTGCTTCCGCTCTTAATTCTCATCATGGCACACTCCCTCTTCCTCGGGGCCATGAGAGTTTGGGAGATTTCTGCCGAGCAGAGACATTTGATTTCTGTTCTCAAATTCTCATAGAAGTCTTCAGGGCTGGTAGGTGAGGTTTTCCCTGGTTGAGAAAGGTAACATTTCTCCCTAAAGCTTGGAGAATAAGTTCTGGTACTCTAAGACCTCTGAGCTTTTAGAAACTGGTTCTGTCTTTACACCAGAATCACTAGCAAGGCATCTTTATTCTGGCACACATGCCCACACTTGGGTATAAACTCTACTTTCACTAAGCATCTATCTTAATCCTTAAATCCAGTGCTTATATTTACGCCAAAATTTCCTCTTAATGAATCTGACTTTGCTTCATTAAGAAAAGCTACAAGGATCACCAGAAGTCCTCAGGAGTGAACTCTGTAGAGGTGCAAGTCCTCACTCTAGGCACAAGTTCCTGTAGCATGAGTGTATCTTCATGAGATAGGCTGTGCTCCTCTTTGGTTACTTTGAGTGTAGTCCCTTGAGGAGGTGTGACTGAAGTGCCAGGAGAGAGATGAGAGATAATAGTGCCTCTCAAGGGCAAGTGTGCCCAGACACCTTCTGTTACATGCATATGAGCAGCAGACACTTCTGTTCCATTAAACAAATGGCTGTCTTCTCCCCAGTTCTTATCTAACTCAGACCTGCTCAGCCCCTGAATCAGCACACCACACGGAGTTCAGGACCACGATGCCATGCTGTCAGATGTCCTACTTAAAAGGAAATGGTCCACCCTGAGCATGAGGGCAGGAAGGGACACTCAGGGCATCCTTAAATGAGCCCTCTATTGTTTAGCCCCAATAATTAAATATTCTCAGACAGTAGGACTTGCTCTTATTCAAATGCAAATGTAAATTGCCTTTCCTAGCTCAGTCGAAGTAACCTTTTAGCATCTCTGATTTTGAATTACCTGCTTCTCCTCTCTGGCATTAGTGGAGATAATTGAAAAATTGCAGCACTTATGTTCATGTTTTAAAAAATGGCTTAAAAAGCATGTTTTCTGTCTTCAGACTACCCAGAGAGCCACTTACTCCTGCAAGGAGAAGGAAGGATACCAAGCTCTTTTCTTTTCTTCTTCCTTTCTTTCCTTTTTCTTTCTTTTCTTTGGTGGAGAAAACATTAAATTTTTAAAAATTAACACATAAAATAACACACATTTATAAGGTATCTTTTTTTTTTTTCTTTTCTTGAGACAGTGCTAAACTCAGCAGCCCAAACAGGCTGGGAACAAACCATATACCCCAGCCTAGCTTTGAACTTGTGAGTATCCCCCTGCCTCTGTCTCCAGAGCACTGAGATTGTAAGGATGAGCCACTCCGTGCCACCATGTGGTGTTCTGACATACATCTCACACTATTCCAATCAGGGTAGATGCAGCAGGTTGAATTTGTATATATCTCTGTGTGTGCACGTGCACACACACATGCATGTATATAACAAAAATAATCAAAGGAGATTATTCTGCCTTGAGAGTGGGAAGGGACGAGATGGGAGGAGTTTAAGGCAGGATATCTGGGAAGGACTGGAGGGAGGAAAGGGTGTGTGTGAGGGGAAGATGACATAGTTCTATTTCAATTTAAAAAAAACATATTTAAAAGTCCCCTTTGTCTTCTCTGATCTCCCCAGGAGCCCAGGTGATTTTGCTCTGTGTATGGGTCCCCCCCTGTAATACTGAACACAAGGTTTCTTTGTGTGAGATCCACAGTAATTCACTGTGCTGACAAATTGTATTAGCTCAGCTCTGCATGGCCACAGTGCTGGTGCCCAGAGAATGAAATATGGCACTGGGAGCCTAGGCAACCCCAGAAGACTCCTAGTTTCTTGATTCGAGGATAGTTAAGCCTGAGAGGGAGGCTGGCTTGTCTGGGGGCTAGGGTCATGGGGGACTTAGAGAGCTGGCCTTTGGCTCTCCAGCCCAATGAAGCTCTGTCATACTTTCAGGCTAAACCACTGAAAGCCAGGAACTACTACTAATGTGAGCGGATACAAGCATTAAGGAAATCCTCAATCACTTGTTTTGGGTGGTGGAGGTTTTCTCAGCCTATCATCCACAGACAAGAACAGCTAGTGTTAATTGATCTGGTATGTCATGATGGCTAATTAGGAGAAGCCTGTTTGCTAAGGCCCTGGGAGCCAGCTCATCTTGACAAATGTTCTGGGATGATGTTTGCCAATGTCCCTGGCTGCTTTTGATCTGCCTAAAAGGCACAGAAGCAACCCTGGAAGCCACTACTCAGAAGGACTTTTCTGAAAACAAGAACCCAAATTGCTCAGTTCATTCAGGCTTAGGGACATGGTTGCTTATGCATAGAGGGCTCCAATTCTTTTTTTCTTACAGGTCACTCTTAAATTGGCTCTCCTCCTTTAAATACTTTTTTATTCCATGTTAAACCACAGTAGAATGTTTTGAAAAGTAATTTTAATTATCAAATGCTTCGCTGACTTGGGTCTTGGAGCCATTTCATATTCTTACCTTTGTGTCTGTGTGTCTGCTACGTGTGTGCAGCTGCATGTAGAGGCCAGAGGGTGTTGCAGCTGGAATTACAGGTGGCTGAGACCTGCCTGACATGAGTATGAGGATCTGAACCTGGGTCCTCTGGGAGAGCAGCAGCTGCATTTAATCACCGAGCCATCTGCTTTGTCCTGGTGTGTGATCCTTCAGTGAGGGAAACCTCCCCTGCGTTGGTTGCTGATGGAGGAGTTCTGATGTCTTACCTGGGCAAAGGCAGGGACGTGGGGTGCTGACACATTTGAACAATTGAGCCAGGAAGCACACTGATACTGGCTGTTCAGTCTCAGACCTGGTGACAGGTTTGTCTGTATAGCTCTTAAAGAAGAACTTTTCTAAAGTGGCTGGACTAAGATGACAGGCATCCGGGACTCAGGTCTTTCTCTGCCTCACTCACAACTCAGGGCCTTGCCAGAGAAATCCTCTTGCCCTGTCCATGAAATATACAGTTGGGTTACTGGGTTGCCTCCTGTATTTCTATTTTTCAAGGCCTTGGCATTTTTAAATTGCAATTCAGGTGCTGTAACTTCTTATGTAATTAGTGCACATTTTATGCAAATTACTCAATGACTTTGACAGATCGAGGGGACTAACCCTGCTCTGGGGTATATTTCTACAGAGGCATTGACTCACCTATAGATTTATGATTGTGGGGATTCCAAATCCTGTAAAATATAGGAATGCTTATATTGGACAACCAGAGCACCCCACCAGGACAGACAAGATAAAGAAATGATGCTAGAAGGGTTGCTTTGTTCCCATGGGTGTGTGCTTGTAGCCCTGAGAGTACAGACTGCTTCAGTCTGGGCCCAGAGGGGTTCAGAGACTTTTTAATCCTGTCTCCCTCCTAAGCTTGAAGTGGGCGTTGTGCTTTATAAATTCTCTATGGTGCACGTAAAGATTAGCCCATCAGGAGTCATTCCACACCCTTTTCTTCCAATTCCCTTAATACTAGCAAAACTCTAGTCTGTCTTAAGCAAAGGTCTCGGGAGGTGAGAGGCCAGGATGGACTCTGACAGGATTCAGGATTCACCCATCAGTCCTGCCTCTCTCTCTCTCTATGTTAGCACCAGCCCAGAGAGCCGTGTGGTCATCTTTCCTGTGGATCAAATTCCCTGGGAGCATGTGGCTTAGTAACAGCTTCCTGCGTGGGTCTTGACTTGGTCTGTAACATACCAGGTGGCAATCCTAGATACAAGAGGTGCTAGGCAGGGGGCAGTGTCAGGTGGAGCTGAGCTAGCCATTCTGCTACCTTGCCTTTGAGCCCTGTGACTTCATATTATCCACGATGGGTGGTATGTTACCACTAACTTAGGTAAGGCAGAAAGCACTCATTTAGTACTTCACAGATTCTTAGCATCAGTATTCTTGGTCACTTTATCTGGGTTCTCTACTTCAGGTCCTTTTTGAACTAGACAGGGCTGGACTCTCACCTGAGCAGCAGTGAGGGAATCACATAGCCTGCAATGTATAGTCTAATGAAAACTCTTTTCTAACAGTTCTGAGGCGAAGGAGACAGCCTGTGGGTGGGGCTTCTTGCTGTGCACTTCCTCCGTGTCGGGCAGAAGAACAGAAAATGAGAGAAAGGGGAACTGCGTTGATCCTTCTCAGGTGCCCGACTCTTGTCATTCAGACAATTAATTTCAACATGAGTTTCTCTGGGAATCAAGCTTTAACACGGTGGCAGGAGCTAAGTCAGAGCCTCCGAGAAGAACGGGCTGAATGTGCACGTCGTGAAGGGAGAAGAGCCCTGGAGTCTATGCACATTTGCAAGTCTTGCTCCCTAATGGAGTTGGGGTGTGCTTTCTTCTTCTCCCACCTTTCCTCTTGGGTATAGTTCTGGAATGAAGCCTGGTGCTTCAACCACCATCCAGCATGCAAGAGACCACCTGAGCGAGGCACAAAGGCACGTACCTCAGCGCCCTCTACAGGATGGAGGAATACCTCTGACCCTACTACCTCAGCGCCCTCTGCAGGATGGACGAGTACCTCTGACCCTATGGGTGACCAGTTCTAGACTTCTAATTGTAAGAAAACAAAACCTAAGGGTTAAATATTTATGAATATATGAATCTTGCCTTCTTTACACACACACACACACACACACACACACACACACACACACACTCCAAATAATAATTTGGAAATAAGACAAGATTCATAAGGAGTTGAAGAAATGGTGCTGTTACTTACACAGCATGCAGCTCAGATTCACCTGTTTGTAAATTGCAGCATTGCTGAACCTGTCCCTCACCCATAGCCAAAAGCCTGATTTGTTTCCCCCGCAGTACCATGTAATGGTAACTATACAGACATGCCGGTCTTGCCTGAGACATTGGCCTCTAGTTTCAAATCTTCACCTTGTACTATTTCACATTGGGCAGCCATCGGGGATCAGATCCAGGTGCTGTTAACAGAAAACCTGAAGTTGTTGCACAATAATATTATATACATTATTCTGTCTTAAGTTCATGTCTGTTTATGATGTGCTCTGATCACTTCTACCCTCTGGTTTACTCCCACATTTCCTGCGTGGTTTGAATGAGAATGGCTTCCCTATAGGCTCATGTATTTGATTCAGTGAGCCTCAGTTTGGGAAGGATTAGGAGGTATGGCCTTATCAGAGGAGGTGTGTCACTGGGGGTGGGCTTTGAGGTCTCAGCATCCCACAGCTTCCCCTTTTAGCTCACCCACTCTGCCTAGTGGTTATCCTGGAACATGGGGGGAAAAAAAAATCTATGTTTGGGCACATCTCAAAAGAATGATCCTCCCTCCTTAAGCAGCTATTAACTGCTTATCATCCCATGGTTAGTGTAGGGCCTTGCCCCTTACACCCACCGATTCTGGAACTTTGGCTGGCTTGATCTTGTGCAGGTCTTACTCCTGTAACCACCGTGGTTGTGAGTTCGTCAGCGTGATCGCCATGCCATATCCAGGAGAAAGCACCTCACAGCACCCCTGGCCCTCCCCATCCTCGGAAGGTTGCATCTCTTCTGTCTCTCCTCTTTCCCAATGTTCCTTGAGCCTTGGTGGGAGGAGTACGGTGCTAATAGATTCCCTCCTTAGGGATGAGCACTTCCTCTTAGCTCTTTGAGCAGCTACGAGGCTCTGCATTGATTGCTGACAACTGCACAGAGAGGTCTCTCCGATGGGGCTGGGGGTGGGGAACTGCACAGGTCTAAGAGTTCAAGCGTAAGTGTTTGGAAGGCAGTTTGACAACGTGACCTTTTAGCAAAACAACAATAATAGGCTCTACCTGAGACCTCCCACCATGGACTTTTGGCCAGGTTTGTAAAACTAGGAATGGTTTTCCTCCTGTTGAATAGACCTCAGATCCAATAAAATGCTGTTACATGCCTTATAACATTCCTACCCTTGCTGGACTAAGTGAGCACATTATGCTTGGAATGTTGGTATAGTGGCATGCATGGCCCAGTGCCGAGTAAGGCTGTTGATATCTGTTCTTTCCTGACTCCTTCAACAACAGCACCTTCTGTCACTGTGAAAGCTGCCCAGCCTGGATGAAGTTTCCTGCTGAAATGTGGTTGATTTTTATACACCCTGAAGCCAAAGTGGGCAGTGTCTTTAGCAACAGGGGTGTCTTTAGCAATAGGGCCTCAGCAATGGCAATAGCCTATGCTATATCGAGACAGATCAGTAACTTATAGGGAGGCATTCCATGCCTTGAACTGATAATTTTCACTGGATAACACATAGGTTTCATGTCTGGTTCCTCTGTTCAAATTCCTTTTATATATATATATATATATATATATATATATATATAATTTGAAATTAGCTTATAAATTGCTGGGTACCCATAGGCTTTTTCATATATCCTTAGGTTTGGTTAACCCACCTCCACTTACCTCTCTACTCATCCCGTTCCCCGTCTCTGCGTAAGGTTTTACCCTTGGGGCTCCCTTTCTTTCAGATTACAGGTGTTCTACTATCCCTCCGATTATAATTTAATTGGGTTTCGAGATAGCAGATTTCCATATGGTTTTTCATATGCCCTTCCTTCAGGATAACCCTCTTCCTTCAGGGTAACCCTCTTCCTTTTCTCTAGGGTTTCCCCATTCTCTCCCGTCCCTCCTTGGTTAAGCATTTCCATCTCTAGTAATCTTGCCTTACATGTAAGCACAAGTTAGTTATGGGTCATCCACACAGCAGGCCCTGGTGCTCATCGTTGGCATGCAGCTTCTGTCACCCCATATATGTCCCAGGAGGGAGGATACAGATGTGCAGAAGACATTGGCACTCTTGCCATCTCTCCTTAGGACTTGTGGTAAGGAGTCCCCTCCAGACTTCACCCACATCATTGTTGTCTGTAATTGTCACATGACCACATCTTATCACATTGGCCTGGAGAATGGAGTTTTTGTTCTGGCTGGGCAATCCCTGGTTCTGATTCTGTCAGAGTCTCTGAAGGATGGCTGTTTGGGGATGTTGCTTGAGTATTAATGTCACATACTTGAGAAAACAGTGTTTCTCTGCTGTATAATTTCATGTCAGCTTGATAAGAGCTAAAGTCATCTGAGAGGAGGGAGCCTCAATTAATGTCTCCATAAGATGGGGCTGTAGACAACTTTGTAGGGCATTATCTTGATGGGGGAGGGCCCAGCCCATTGTGGGTGGTGCTATCCTTAGGCTGGTGGTCCTTGATTCAATGAGAAAGCAGAGTGAGCAAACCATGATGAGCAAGCCAGTGAGAAGCATCCCGCCATGGCCTCTTCATCAGCTCCTGCCTCCAGGTCCTTGCCCTGATTGTGTCCCTGTTCTGACTTCCCTCGGTGATGAACAGTGATGGGGAAGTGTAAACCCTTTCCTCCCCAAGTTGCTTTGGTCATGGTGCTTCCTCACAGCAATGGTAACCCTAAGTAAGACCATCCCACATTGTCAGCTCAAAGTGTTGCACTGTTTGCAAATTCAGGGTCAGCTTGAAGAAATTTATGGATGCTGGTTGAAGGCATGAAACTCCTGGTTGGAAAAGGGAACTTTCTTGTGCAGATAGAAATAATTGCCAGAGAATTAATATTTTTTTTCTGCAAATGCAAGTCCCAATTTCCACAAGGCAGTGTGTTCAAGTGAGGGAGCCTAAATCCAACACCTCTTGACCATGGGCAGTAGAACTCCCTTCCTTTGTTGTGGATGGAGACAATGGCTGCAGACCTCCAAGGCGTCTCATTCTTCCAGGGAGGAAAGCCAGAGGCGAGGCATTTTGGAGTGGCTCTGTTTCCTCTGGAGATCTGCCAGTGGGTCATATACCCTGGGCTCTTCAGAATACTGGGGAGAATAGATAGCAAGGGGGGAAAACTGGGAGATGTTTTTGACTCCAGGTTCTTCAGTCTGCTGCTTGCTTGCTCGAAGACCTCACTGAAGTGTTCCTGTGACGTGGCCGACATGTCTTCCTCCTTACAGGATGGCTGTGCTCATGGGTAAGGCAGACACTCATATGATGCTGTAGAAGGTATCATCGTCTCTTTGGACAATTGCTAATTTGCAGGTTTGTCTTCAGGAAAGAACAGCTTCCACTGTACTTGTGTGACTGGCAATGTCATCTATTTATACTTTGCAAAGTAATGTAAGCATTTGCATGTCACAGCCTTCCTTTAAAGCATTTTCAAGGCCCGGCTTCTCGTGGCCACATTTCTCCCAGAATTCTGGCTTCCCAGCCATTTCCCCCTCCTGGCAAGGCTCTTCCTTTTACTGGCCCAACTGTCCACCCCCTCCCAAGTGCCACCCAACACACACACTTCCTTTTCCATGTCACCTATGAAGAAGGCAGGTGGGCAGTCGCAGCCCAGCCATGGCCTCCTGGAATAGGCACACACGTGACACAGCCCCATGACCATGACCTCTGACCCTGCTTCGCAGTGGCCGTGGGGTGGCATCTCCCTTTTTGTGTTTCCCTTCCATTCAAAGTCAGCCCCCGGCATCAACACTGAGGAGCAGCCCCAAATTAGATGCTGCTGTTCTCTTGTCTCTGTGTTAAAAATAGCTGTGTTGCACCCTCCTGCAGTCCCCCAGGGGCTGTTTGCTGCAAATGTTTGTGACACAGAGAGACATCTGCTAATTTGATGCCTGTTGAAGGGTAGATCTTCTCTCTTCTGCTGCATAGGGATCCAGGGTGGTGGTGTTGTTTCCTTTGCCCTTTTGAAGGTTTAGGCAGTTACAGAAAAACAGCTCTTGGAAAGGGGGCATGCATTAACAGGACTCTATAAAAATCATCAATTAAGCAGGGCACAGTGGAAGAGCAGGCCTGAGACTGCCCACTGGGCGACTCCGATACAAAGGAAGCCACCACGCTTTCCACTCTGGTAGCCTGAGCTCCATAGAGTTGAGCCACGTACAGATAGATCTGGGTCTTCCCTCCAGAGGCCCTGCGTTTGTTTTCAGTGCTGGTCCCAGCCTTTGGAGTGATGCTTAAACAATGTGTGCCATTTGGATTCAGGGCTTCATTCCTGTGCGGTGTAGGGAGCCAGTTGCTGGCTGTACTCATGTGTGAAAGCTGCCCCTTCTGAGGGTCCCCTGCCCTCTATGCTGCTTTCCTCTCCTCTTCTCTTCATTCTCTCTGCTTCTGCATTCCCTCAGTCCAGCCGCTGGGGTAGAGGCCAGGGATGGGGCTGTTCACAGTGGCTCCACATAGGTTAGTGCTGTTCCGGTAATAGGGACATAAAACTCTTCTAGGTGAAATACCAGAGTTGGACTATTTAAAGGTCAGCTTGCCAGGAGTAGAGTTTGAAGGCACTTATCTTATCTTCCAGACAGTGTGAATACTGAAATGTAGATGGAGTAGCCTGTATATAATCTCAAAAAATGGCATTTGGATCCCAGGGCCAGCCACGATAGGAGCCAGCTGTGCACTAACATTCAGCTTGAACTCAGACTGTGCACAACGTCAGAGAGGAGTGGACAGAGCTCCAGGAAAAGGCATGGGCAGCATATCTTGTCCCAGATGAGTCCCTCAAAATCTTTCTCATTCTGTGATGGGATTATCTGTTGAAAGCTGTGTTAGTGTGGGACTGTGATAGGCAGCCTATTTTGGTTGAATGGGGCTTGCTCCAATTCAGAAATCTACAAGGGACGGAAAGGTGAGCCATGTTCCCAGAATCAGGTGCCTGTCCATTATTCTGTGATTCAATCACGCAGACAATGTCCCAAGCTTCTGGCATTCTGGCTAGACTCCACTTCCTGACTATAGCCAGGTATGCTCCTCCTCACAGTTACCTGGCAACAGCAAGATAGCCCAGCCCACTATAAGAGGGGCTGCTTGGCCCCTCCTTGTTCTCTTAAGCTCTCACCTTTCTTATTCTCTAGCCCTCCTTCTCTCTCTTCCTTTCCCTCTCTCTCCACGTGGCCATGGCCGGCCTCTCTCTTTTACCTTCTCTCTTTCTCCCTGCCTTTCTACAATAAAGCTCTAAAACCATAGACAGTCTCTGATCATCAAGGCCCGCCATGCTTGAACGATGGGATAGACTTTCTCCTAATGAGCGGTGTCTAACCTCCCACCAAAAGGCCTTCCTGTGCTTCAGCCACGAACCTGACCAAGGACTCTGGCCCATGTGGGAACCATCCAGCGCCCCGTCTCCCCCTGCCCTCTCCTCACTTCATCCCCAGGGCCTAGTGCTGCCCTGGGCCCCTATTCTGTTCTCAGCTCCTCTGCTGTATCCAGCGTGGGATGCCGGAGGCCGAGAACCTGGTACCTGTGATTTATTTCACCGGAAATGGTATTCTGGGTCTTGATTAAGCAACAGCAAGGGAAATCAGAGAGAAAGAGAAAGGAAAATCAAGCAGAAGTGGAGTGGGAAAGAGAGACTGGGTAGTCAGGCAACTGGACAAGATGTGCTTTTGGATTTTGGTGCAGAGGAAAGGGAAGAGCCAGGGAGGAAAGATGCTAGATGTTTTGTTTCACAAAGGAAACATAAATGTCCTGTTCTGTGACCTCCTAGGTCCTTGTAACAAAAGATGCACTGGATCAAGGCATATATTAGATCTAAGAGTTGAGTGTGGGGATAACAGTAACTAGTTTTCTATTGCAGTAACAAAATCCCTGAGGCTGAGTAATGTTAAAGAAAGAAGGATTGTTCAACTCATATGTAGTAGGAATTGTGGGCCGACTCTATGTAAACACGGGGGGCCATGAAGCTGCAAAAGCATCTCCTGCAGGAGGACCTAATTGAGGACTGCTTGTGACACCAGCATTCCTGCAGGAGGACCTAATTGAGGACTGCCTGTGACACCAGCATTCCTGCAGGAGGACCTAATTGGGGACTGCCTACGACACCAGCATTCCTGCAGGAGGTGAGGACTGCCTCAGAGACCCTGGATTGCTGGTGCAAATAATGCCAGCCAACCAGGAACCGCTGTTTAAAAGAGATGCTTTCTTGGGACCAATGGGAGCATGGGTGGAGAGTTTAAAGGAGCTTGCAGCAGTGCTCAGAGGAGCTTGCTGCAGCCTTTCTCACCTGCTCCCGGAGTCTGTGTCCTTGACTCTGGGCCAACTTGCCCCCAACCCCCAAGGGTAGGGTCAGGCAGAGAGCTGTCCAGGGCACAGGCAACACTCATGGTTGTGAATCTTAAAGCTGGCCAGCCCATCAGATGGACCCTGGTGAGGGCGCTCTGACTCCATCACAACATGGTAGATTCACGATGGTGGGGGAGATCAGAGGAAGCCTGAGGAATTGAGCACCCTACTTGCTCCTTTTATAACAATTCCTCAGAAGTAACTGGGGCTTTGGGGGAAATGTATCAATCACTGAGTGGGGCTCCCCAAAAGCTCAACAGATCCACCCTGGGGCTGATCCTTGCCAGATAATCTGCTGTCTACTTCTACACTGAAGTGGGCGACTCCTCTGCAAATGTTTTCTGGAGTCCACCGTGAGTTCCCTTCCAAGGTCCTTTGTCTTTTATTTTCAGTAAAAGCCATTTGGCAGATGATCTCCTTCCAACTCTGCCATGCATCTTGATCTTTTTCTTGAGAAAGATTTGTAAGTGACAGGGCGACAGCAGGCTGGTCCCATTTTTCAGGCCTTCCTGCAAAGTATTCCGATTTCATTTCCCCTTGTGCTCCCTTGGGGAGTTTTATAGCTCCCTGATTTACACTAAGGTCAAGACAAGGTTTGCAAGCTGCAGCGGAACATAACTCACAGAACTCCTGACACAATGCTGGGGTCGCAAGAGCATGGCGGAATACATTAACAGAGGGGTAGATTAACATGCCCTTAATGCTGATTTATTCCTCAGAGGTTCTGCCTGAAGGCTCCCTCTCTTTCTCCTCATCAGGCCTAGGCTGCGGCTGTGTCTCCTCCATATTCATCAGAGCTCTGCTGTGGCAGGCACATGGGGATAGGAAGGGGAGAGTGGGGGGAGCTGAGTTGTGAGAAGCAACTCATTGCTGGTGGGAATAATTCAGGAGATAAAATGAGTTGGGAGGATGTGAGTGTTCTTTACATCCCAGGGATGCAGCTATCAAGAGCTGAGAGCATGTGTTTAGCTAGCTAGCTCTCCTTGGCATACATCCTAGGGCCTGGGGAGAAGCCTGGGTCTCCAGAGAGTACATCCTGCTGAGAGAGGAGACTTGCAAATGTTCTTCAAGGCAATCCAGGGCTGATGGCCTCCTAGAGAGAGAAGGGCTCTGTCTGCCAGATTCTTCTGGTAGTCAGGTCTTCAGTAGACCTTGAGGGAAGAGGCTCATGAGATGGTTGGGAAGGACTGGGGGAAACCTGGGAAAGGAAACTCCAGGTATGAAGGGTGGATTGTGTTCTCGGCCCTTAGGAGAGTGGGCTGAGTAGGCTGGAGAAATGTTCTAGGGAGGCAGCAGGCACGGCTGTGTCAGGCAGACCTGCTGAACACTATGGGTTTGGTCAGGGTCTCCCTGATTTAGTTTGCACTCTCCTCACCTCCACCCTGCACTCTCCTCTCCTCCACTCTGCACTGTCCTCATCTCAACCTCACACTCTCCTCACCTCAACCCTGCACTCTCCTCACCTCCACCCTGCACTGTTTTCACCTCCACCCTGCACTGTCCTCACCTCCACCTCACACTCTCCTCACCTCNACCTCACACTCTCCTCACCTCCACCTCACACTCTCCTCACCTCAACCCTGCACTCTCCTCACCTCCACCCTGCACTGTCTTCACTTTCACCCTGCACTGTCCTCACTTCCACCCTGCACTGTCTTTACCTCCATCCTGCACTGTCCTCACTTCCACCTCACACTCTCCTCACCTCAACCCTGCACTCTCCTCACCTCCACCCTGCACTGTCTTCACTTCCACCCTGCACTGTCCTCACCTCCACCCTGCACTCTCCTCACCTCCACCCTGCACTGTCCTCACCTCAACCTCACCCTATCCTCACCTCAACCTCACACTCTCCTCATCTCCACCTCACACTCTCCTCACCTCCACCTCACACTCTCCTCACCTCCACCTCACACTCTCCTCACCTCCACCTCACACTCTCCTCACCTCCACC
>NC_034600.1:1510044-1524384 GCF_900095145.1 Mus pahari | reverse complement strand
TCACCTCCACCTCACACTCTCCTCACCTCCACCTCACACTCTCCTCACCTCCACCTCACACTCTCCTCACCTCCACCTCACACTCTCCTCACCTCAACCCTGCACTCTCCTCTCCTCCACCCTGCACTGTCTTCATCTCCACCCTGCACTGTCCTCACCTCAACCCTGCACTGTCCTCACCTCCACCTCACACTCTCCTCACCTCCACCCTGCACTGTCCTCACCTCCACCCTGCACTGTCCTCACCTCCACCCTGCACTGTCCTCACCTCCACCCTGCACTGCCCTCACCTCCACCCTGCACTGTCCTCACCTCCACTCTGCACTGCCCTCACCTCCACCCTGCACTCTCCTCACCTCCACCCTGCACTGTCCTCACCTCCACCCTGCACTGCCCTCACCTCCACCCTGCACTGCCCTCACCTCCACCCTGCACTGCCCTCACCTCCACCCCGCACTCTCCTCACTTCTACCTTACACTCTCCTCACCTCCACCCTGCACTGCCCTTACCTCCACCCTGCATTCTCCTAACCTCCACTGTAGGCCCCACATGTAGACCAGCATTTCTTCTAGAGACATTTCTGTGAGCCCCCAGACTCCCTGCTTCTGTTTCTTTGCATATGTGTTACAAATATTTTGCCTGGAGTCATCTTGTATAGCAAGCAGGCAAGCAATTGCTCCTAATTTTGCTAATCTCTGAGAAAGGAATTTGCAGAAGATGCTTAAGTAACTGAAGATGTGTGGTGTTTTACTTAGACCTGAGCTCTGAAACCTTCCATCTATCCCCCAAATCCATCTTAAACAGCAGATATTCAATTTTATTCAGCTTCTCTCCTTTTTTGAGCCAGACCCGTGCACAGCCTAATCACACCGCACCAGTTTAAACAGGCTGAGGAAGCACCAGCTTTTCCACTTAGTGATCTGTTTTATTGTTTGTCACGGTGCCAGCTGGGAGGAAAGGCTGCTGACGCCAGCACAGACCATCCCTGGGGAACACAAACTCCCATCAGGTCAACGGCCATAGTGGAGACTGCTCCAGCTCGTGCTAGCTCAAGGCTCCGATCTTTTTGATTTGTGCTCAGCTTTCATACAGGAACTGATAAAACTCCCAACTGATAAAGGCTCAAAGAGCCTTGGGAATGTGTTCACATCTGCACATGTGCTTAGCATAGGTGAACAGAGCCCTTGTTCTGCAGTGGGAAGCAGGGAAGCAAAGGGGTGTTCAATGGGCACCAAGCACAGAGAAGCTGAGTGAAGGAATGGATTGAGAGAGGGCTGCCTCTCTCTTCTTTGGATTTCGCTTGATACCACAGAAGCCTGCTGCTATTGGGGTGTTACTGTAATACACAGTGGGCCCTCAGATTCTGCCCTCATCAGCCCATCTCCTCAGAACATCTGGTTCTAACAATATCATTAATTGGCAAATATTTATACAGCCAGTGTTGAGCTCTCCAGTAAGTACTCTGTTTAACCCAGGTGACCCTCAGTGATTGTGGAGTTTCTGAACCATCAAGCATGATGCCCATGAGGCATCTGCAATACGGAGAGCTGAAAGGCTTGCCAGGGGAGTATGGAAGGGACAAAGCCATTTCTCTGCCAGGTGGGTAAGTCCAAGGTCCCAGTTGCCAGCGAGGTGCCTGGGATCAGCTGTGCAGGCAGGCACACTAGCTGCAGTCCCACTTGTGAATAGGTGTGGAAAATACGGACATCCCAGATGACCTTCACACCCCTGCTCCTCCTTTAAGTGACCTTGAAGCCTTTTCGGTTTGGAGTCTAATAAAGAAAAAGGGAAACACACACACACACACACACACACACATTTAAAATATTCATCTTATTTATATGAGTACACAGTAGCTATCTTCAGACATACCAGAAGAGGGCATTGGATCCCATTACAGATGGTTGTGAGCCACCATATGGTTGCTGGGAATTATAATCAGGACCTCTGGAAGAGCTGTCAGTGCTGTTAACTGCTGAGCCATCCCAGGTTAAAAAAAAAATACTTAAGCGTAATCCATTTAAATGCTTCTTCCTTATTCAGCCTAACAATATTGATGAAAAACCTCCAAAAGGAATACAAACAAAAGCACCTGCCCTGCTTCTCTCAGTTACTATATCCAGTCTATGTATCTGTCTTATCTATCAGTCCATTTATCATCTATCTATCTATCTATCTATCTATCTATCTATCTATCTATCTATCTATCTATCTATCTATCTATCATCTATGTATCATCTAGATATCATCTATCATCTATCTCTACCATCTGTCTACCTATCATTGATCTATCTATCTATCTATCTATCTATCTATCTATCTATCTATCTATCTATCTATCTATCTTCTGTCTACCAAACATCAATCATCTGTCTGTCATAGATCTATCAATCTGCTGATCACCTCTCTGTCCCCTGTCTCTCTGTAACATGTCTATCACTTAACTGTGTAATGCGCTGTCCATTTCATCGACTTTTGCGCTTACATTTGTTATTTATTGCCATTTGCTAATTCAGATTTGACTCTTCTTGCTTTGCTAGAACCTCAAGATGTGTTATTAAATTATCTAATTGAGAACTCTCTAGATGCTAACACAGGCTTTTCCTCTTAAAACTACCTTAGCTGTATCCCAGTTCTAGTAGGTTGTGCTCTCACTTTTATTTTATTTTAGGAATTTTAAAAATTGCCTCTGACAGTGACCCACAGTTCATTCAGAATGGTACCATCCAGTTTCCATGATTTTGTGCAAATCTGGGGTCCCTTTTGATGCTGATCTCTAGATCTATTATTCCTCTATGATCTGATAAAACACAGAATTAGTTCAATATTTTCCTTATTGCTGGCTTGGGTGTAATGAGTTGCCTTAATTGTCTTGAAATGTGATTATTTTTCTCTCCATTTAAAGAGATAGCTTTGCTGGGTCAGGACTTGAAATGTAACATCTCACGCTTCTTGGACGTTGAGGCTGTTGCTGAGATCTGATGTTATTTTGACAATTTCTGCCTTTGTATGTGACTTATAACCTTACCTTTGAAACTTTCAGTATTCTTCCCCCTCTATATGTTAATACATATCTATAAACAATAATTAAATAAAATTATTACTGAAATTTGTTCCTAGAAATTTTCACATATGTTCACAATGCACGCTGACTACTCTCACCTCCACTCCAAACCCAGTGTACTTTCCCTCCTTCTCAAAGTTCACTCTCCCTCCTCCCTACAGTTCACTTTCCCTCCTCCCTACAGTTCACTCTCCCTCCTCCCTACAGTTCACTTTCCCTCCTCCCCACAGTTCATTCTCCCTTCTCCCTCTACTTCACCTTTCCTCCTTCTCACAGTTCACTTTCACTCCTCCCTACAGTTCACTGTCCCTCCTCCCCACAATTCACTTTCCCTCCTCCCCACAAATCTTCCTCTCATGTTCACATCTATTTACTTTATTTTGTGACCCACTGAGATTAAGCAGGGCTATCTGTGTGACCATGATTTTGGAGCCATCTGTGGGAGCCTGTGGGCTCAGCAGTGGGTATACAGTTGAAGATGTTGACTCCTCTTCTCAAAAACTATCAGTGGACAATACTTCAGAGGTAAAGAGCTGGGCCTCATAAACTTCTCTTTCCTTGACTAACAGTTTACAGGGTTGGCCTTGGGTGGGCTCATTGTGGGTGCCTGTGGTTGTGATTTGAGGCTGTGATGGCTGCACACATCTAGAGGAGGACATAGTGCAGCCAGCCCTTCACCCTGTTTTCCAGTTCTTATATAATTTTTGCAGTGATCCTTGAGAGTTATAGGAGGTGGCATAAGTAACTCGATTAGGCCAGGGACCACAATGGTCACTTGTTCTTGGAATCTTGGGTAACAACTGAGCCTATATATTCACATTGTTTATCGTAGAAGTTTTTCTGGTTAAGGATGAGAGAATCTTTCCTCCTATATGCACAGGAACTGCTGTGGTGGTAGCTTGGTTATGAATATCAGTACTAAGTTCCCTACCTGGGCATATTACCTCGCCAGACCTGGGTTGTGAGTCAGTTTACAGTACCAACTCTGAGCACCCCCTTCCCTGGTAGTGTTTCTCAAACCTAATCAGAAGGCAACAGTCAAGCAGCTATTGCACCAGAACAGAAGGCTTTATTTGGTGACGAGAGATGTCTAGTTGGGGCTTTGTCTCCTCTGTTGTTTGGTGTTTCCATGTGTATATGGAATTTCATCTCCCTAGGAAGAGAAAATAGGGTATATTTATGAATGGACTGAGGGGGGTTGGAATGAAATAATCAAACAGAAAAAGGGAAGAAATAGAGGGACTACAGGCAAGGACAGACAGACAGACGCACACACACACACAATGATATATCTAATATATCTTATGTACTTATATGATGATACTTATATAATGATATATCTAATATATACCTAATATAGTAGAATATACACACCTATAGTAGACATACACCCAATATAGTAGAATAATATATATTATTAATATATATAATATATGTATATAGAATATATACAGTATGTATAGAATATACACAGAATGGTATATATGTTTATACATGTATATATATGTGTGTGTATATATGTATACACACACACACACACACACAGACACACACACACACATTGTTCTACTGTATTAGGTTTCCATATGCACTGGCTGGTTTTCTGTGTCAATTTGTCACAAGCTAGAGTCATCAAAATGGAAGGAGCCTAACATGAGGAAATGCCTCCATAAGACCCAGCTGAAAGGCATTTTCTTAATTAGTGATCAATGGGGGAGGGCCCATCCCACTGCAGGTGGTACCATTCCTGGGCAGGCCATCCTGAGTTCTATAAAAAGGCAGGCTTTAATAGCCTTAGTTTTGGGGGAAGAGGGAATTTAGACTGCAGATGCAGTCAGCTGAAGCTGCAACATCATGGATCCCCTGGGAGAGCTGTATGCCTGCTTAGAGATCAGTCCGTGAATCCCTCCCGAAGCTTCTGTCAGTTACTACTGGGATATTTGCTCTAGGAACGACCCCAGAGACACTGGTTACCCTGGCAGGAGGTCAAGGGACACAGAGAAGCCAGAGGAGATGCTGTCCCTGTTGAGGCTGGCCTTCAGGTTACACTTGGAGCAACGTCCGAGAAAAAAAAAAATCTCTGGGTGACTGTGGCCCTGATCAAAAGTTACTCCTGGCCTTTGGATCTTTCTAGTTGGGACTCCAGATGCCAAGAAGAAAGAAGGCTGGGTCCCCCTCCAGTGTGTCCAACTGATAGATACACTGAATGCCCTGCAGTTTGGGAATGACTGCTGCTTCTCTGTGCTCAACTTTCTGATTGCAGCTCAATCTTGCCATCCACAAAGAACCATGCAAACAACTACAAAAAGGAAAAGTCATACCAAACCAACGATTACCTAGTATTTTAAGTAAGTGTGTGATATTTCACTGAACTACATTCACAAGAGGCCTTACCTGTAGTGTTTCTGTGCCACGCAGACCGGCGCCGTGTCTGCGTGGGCAGAAAACACCTTGGGGTGGGTTCGCACTGCAGAGCTAAGCTTCCTGAAATTAGAGATGATCTGCAAGAAAGATTATTATTATTTATTGATTACACGCGGGAGAACCCAACCCTCTCCNGCATGTCCCATTGTCTCTGCTGAGTGTCTCTCAGTCCCAATGGCGCAATGGCGCGCGGTCCGATCCTCAGCGGAGCTGTGTCCAGAAGGCGGGTCCAATCGAGTAGGCGTGATGACATTGGTGGTTGGTCTGGGCGACGAGTGGGCGTTGACAGTGGGCGGTCCGAGGATGCTGTCCAGATCCGGGATTCCAGGAAGCAACTCCCAGCATGTCTGTAAGGGGCACAATACAATGCTTAAAGGATGGCGGGCGAGACCCAACACTTACCTTTTTCCCAGAGTTCACTATTAGATGCCTCCAGTGTTGTTTGTGCAAATCCTAACTTTAACTTATTGAGCATAAAAGTTGGGTTTCTTGTCAAACTGATAAAGTGCAGATCTAGTTTATGGTACTCCAAACTGGAGAGGAGATCCGCTAATCCACACATAAATGATGTTGGGCTGTGTGAGACTCAGAACTTTATATAATAGATGTTCTCAACAAGCACATATTCCTGAATGAATTGTGTGCTTGTGTTATAAACATTCATTGTCAGGTGATTTGTGTTAGGAACAACTTACTAAAGGAGACTCAAACTGCTAGCCTGAAAGAGGTATGAGTGTTAGGAATCATAAAAAGAATCGAATCCTCACCCTCTTGAGAGTGGCTTATCATGAAGACCAGGCTGCAAGAGGGGAACTTCAGGTTCCTTTGATTCTTACTTCAAATCATGTTATCCCTGAGCGATTTAGTTGTATTTTCTCATTTTCTGAGCCCTTAAACTCTACAACTTCCTACTTGTTTCATAACAAGGGACCTATGTCTCCATCCAAGAATGGTTGTACATACTTATAATCCCTAACACTCAGGGAATGGAAGCAGGAGGACTAGGAGTTTAAGGCTAGTTTAGTTTACATTGTGAATTTGAGGTAGCCTGGGATACATTGCGGGGGAGGGTAGCCTGAGCTATGTGAGACTCCATCTTAAAACACACAAGTGTATATAAAACCAAAATCCCCTACGGTGGTTAGTGGTAACTGTCAACCTGACAGATCTAGAATCACCAGGAGATATTTTCTGGGCATGCCTGGGGATTTTTGTGGTTAGTTGATGCACAAAGATCCATCTAAACTATGAGCGGGATCTTGGATGGTATAAAACAGGGAAAGTGAGTTGAGTGTGTGCGTGTGTGCATTCATTGCTCTGTACTTCCTGACTGTTGATATCATAGGACAAATTACTTCAACCTGATGCTGCCCTAACTGTTCTGCTGTGATGTGAGAGTCACAGTGAACCCTTCCTTGAGTGACTTTTGTTGGGATGCTTTGTCACAGCAACAGGAAAAGAGGTGAAGGCAGCCCCCTGGACCAAAAAGATTTCTTAAGATAGGACAAGAAACGAAAGAAAGGAAAAATAAAAGACCTTTCATCTTCTTCATCCCAAATCCTTTACAGCTGAGTTGTGTCAGCAATCATATATATTATTAAGGTTCTAACTGTCAGAACTGTCACTGTGACCTTATTTCAAAACAGAGTCTTTCTAAGATATAACCAAGGCAAGATGAGGCTGTCTGATAGCAGCTGGGAGCGGGCTGAGCGCAGCGGCTGGTGTGCTGTGAGTCAAGGCAGATTGTGCAAGAGAAGATCCTGTAGGGATCAAGGCAGAGACATAGGTACAAGTGTAGAGACAGGAGCATTCCCAGGAGCAGCCAGGAGGAGGTGATCATATCCTCCTGCTGATGCTGGCTTCCTGATCTGACCAAGGCTGACTCTGGGCCTCTAAACCTCTCGGTGTGCAGTGCTCAGGAAATGAGGATAACTAATACATTCCGGTTAACTTCAGGTGTCATCTTGATCAGGGTAAGGGATACCAGGGTAGCTGGTAAAACACTGATTCTCCGAGTAGCTGCAAGGGAGTGTCTGGAAAGACTGACATTTGAATCAGAGGGTTTTAGAAAACATGTAAGCATGGAACAACTGTGAAGACTGATTGAAAGACCTCCAGGAAGTGTCATAGAGTCTGTCCTGGGAAGTGGGAGTCTCAGCTGAGGCCTCTATCAGATTGGCCTGTGGGCATGTCCATAGGCCGGGTCTTAATTGTTGGTTGATGGGGAGGGCTCAGCCTACTGTGGGCGGTGCCACTCTTGGGCAGGTGAGCCTGGGATATAGAAGCAAGATAAAGAAGCCATGGATTTGGACAAGAGCAAGGTTTGAAAGGAGAAAAGAGAGGGAAATATGATGTAATCATATTAGAATCTCAAAAATAAAAGAAAAAAGAGAAAAATAGACCAAATAGGACTTTTATCATTACTGTTGTGTGTACACAAAATATATAGATACAGCCTGAAGCTTTTTGTTAGCATGTTTATGGTTTCAGGGCTGGCCTCTCTGTATCAGACAATTGATTAGGAGATGCTAATTCTCCTTCTTCCAGTAGTAAATAGATGCCTGTAATTCTTATCTATATATGTATATAATAATAATATTAATAATCAAAGAAAAGGAGGCTTTTAACCTAAAGGAGGACATTGAGGGGGTTGGAGGGAGGAAAGAAAGGGAAAGTGATGTAATTCTATCTCATTTAAAACATAAAAGAGCAGTAGCTTAGCAAGCCCAGGGAAGCACACTAGGAGGTAGGGTTCCTCAATGGTCTCTGCTTCCTTTTCTGCCTCGGGTTCCTGCCTTGAGTACCTGTCCTGGCTTCCTCTAGTGATAAATTGTGAACTGGAAGTGTGGGCTAAAATAACCTTCTTCAATCCTGTTGGGACTAGATGACCCAGGATGTGGTACCTAAGGGGCGGGGACAATAGGGGGGAGGGGGCAATAGTGGAAGGGAATAGTGGAGGGGGCGGGGCTTTGCATGGGTGGGAAGAGCGGAGGGAGTGGGGCCGTGATTGGAATATAAACTGAATTTAAAAAAGTAATTATTGGGGGGCGGGAGAAACCCTTTTCTTAGATAAGGTGCTTTGGCCATGGTGTTTATCAAAGCAAAGTAGCTTGGGAGAATCCTCTGGAGAAATATCAGAGAGGAGGTAGCTTAAGATGGCACTGTAAGCATTTGTCACCCAACCCACAGTTGACACAGGCTCTGAGTCTTCTGTCCCCATTCCCAGCTGGTCCCAGCATCTGCCTCTGGCTTGTGATAAATGATCCTGACCTGAGGCCCCCTGCTGACTTATCAGAGCCAGACAGCAGCACTAACGAGATTCCCTCCAGAAAGAGTGTGATTTTGGCTGAAGGAGCTCCGAGAACTGGATGCCCTGGTTTGAGTGAGAGCAGATCAGGATCCAGGGCACGTCACCCGTCGGCTAGTTGGATCTTCCAGCAACTCTAATGAGTTCACAGAAAGCAACTTCTTGGAATTCGGGCTTAGGGAACGCTAGAGATACTTAGAATGGATGAGCACAGCCAAAGGGCAAACACGAAATCTGAGCTTTCATTGAGCTCTGCTCTGCAGCAGAGTGGAGTGACNCGGGATGGAATTAGGCTGCTTCCGGTGCCTTGACATACCTACGGAGCAGGTCTGGCTGCCAGAGAACTGCGGAAGCTCCATTGTTGTCTATTCCCAGCATGCTTTGCAATCTCCTTCTACACTGGGCAGAGCATAGACAAACCATCACACTCTCCTTCCACACTGACACCTTGACTACAGACAGCCCCGCCCCATCCTCTGTTTGGTAGCCATGGACTCTTGGGCTGTACCACCTTGGTGGGGCAAGACTCTCTTCTGACTGTATGGGTCCTTTCTCTGGTTCTGGAGTTTCATTCTCTGTCAGCGTGGGTGGGTGGGTCAGTGTGGGTAAATCATCACTCGCCTTTGATTCACATGCTGATTGGAGCCTGCCATGCAGCTCAGGGGAAGGTTTGGCTGCAGGAAGCAATCAAGTGCTCCACAGCTTAATCAAGGAACTTTAATGCTCCCTGTTTAACAAGTAGCTCAGGGAGAGGAGTGAGGGCTGATTCCAGACCTTGCAGTACCAGCGCCTAAGCTCCTCTCTTCTTCTTGCTACAAGTTTGGGAGCGAATGCTTTCCCCTTGGCCTTGGGATGGCATTGGAGCCATGATTCAGGCAGAAAGCACATTAAATGGGTAAGGGGTTAGTGAGCTTCAGTGGTCTAGAAGAACCACCCTGGACTGGAAATCCCAAACCTGAGCTCCCTGGAGGCCAGCCCAAGCTTCAGACGCTTTTCTCAGAATCACGGAGACATTGGTTAGAAGCCAGTGAACTCCTTATCTGCCGACTCTGCTGTGGGGTGAGGAAGGGCTAGCCCACAGTCTGACATTTGGGAAGCACTGTAGCAAATACATGTGCATGAGGATAGGTGTGAGTCTGAGAGTGTGAGTATGTGTGTGCTTGGGTGCGTGTGTGAATGTGTATTGCCCAGTGCTACACGTATGTGCATGTCTGTGCCTAGGCACGTACACAAATGAGTGTCTGCACATCTCAGGGGTGTGTGTCAGTACTTGAGATCATGTGTGCAAGTCTGCACATGGGTAAGTGTGTAACGGTGTGTGTTTGTTTATACATAGGTGACTGAATTTGTGTGCTTGGGTAAATGTATACTTGATCATTCTGTGTATCAGTGTGCATATGTGCATATGACTGAACACGTGTGTTCATGAGTGGGTGAGTCTGTGTGGTCAGGCTTTGATTCTGAGTGAATTATGAAGAGCCCATAAGCCTTTTTTTTTTTTTTTTTTTTTTTTTTTTGCAATTTACAAGAAGCTCACTCGGGGTCTAGTAGAGAATGAGGTGTTTTTTTCCCCCCAGCTTTATTTTGTGGTGCAGGAGAATGGATGCTAGATTGTGACTTCTCTGCAGGAAGCAATGTGAGGCACAGCTTGGCTTTGGGAGGCTGCATGCTGAGATCTCTTTGTGCCCACCCTTCATCCCATCAGGTTCTGAGGCCAGCAGCTAATCCCCATGGCTAACAGCTGTCCTTTGCCCAAATCTGCCGAACATGGCCAGGCAGCTGAGCCCAGGGATATGGACCTCTTGGAGGCTCTGTTCTTTGTCTGCATGGTGGCTGGTGCAGCACTTCTGCATGGGCTGAGGTGATCCAGTTTTGATGACTGAACAGCCATAGATCCAGGCTCTTGCTTCAGTCTCACAGCCTGCTTGCCTCTGCCTTTTGTCTAGCAGCTTAAGAATGGCTGCCATGGGTGTGCTGAATTCTTGTTCCTATGAGAATAGCAAGATGGTTCCAGTGTAACAGAAGGGGGGGCTGTGCATTATTGTTCTGTTTCTGCTGTGGTTTGGGGCTTGGCCAATTCCTCACTTATACTCCTTGGGCCCGTAGCTCAGGGAAGGGGCTGCTCCTTAGAGTCAGGATCACATGCCCCAGCTCTGAGTGTGGTGCTGCAACTTTGCAGGCTATGGCCTGGCTAAAGGTATGCCTAGGTCAAACACCCGGAGTACTTCAGAAAAGGCTGATAGAGAACTTTCCAGAGCCTGGTGGGGGATGTGGTGGGCTGTGATGGGAGATGACAGGTAAGAGCTGGTGTCGCCAAGGTCTGGATGGATAGGATGGATCCAGATAAGCAGTTACTTATTTCACCCAGGCTGGGAAGAGGCCTTTGCCCGTTGGTTCTTGTGATGCACTGACTTTATTTATATCTTGCTTTGATCCCAGTCACTGTTAAGTTTGTACCTAATACAAAGGGATTTTTGCTTTGGATTAGGCAATGAAATATTTCCTTTTGGCATTTTATCTCTCCCTCTCCCTCCATTCCCTCCCTTCCTCCCTCCTTCCCTCCTCCCTCTCTATGTATGCATGTTTGCAAGTGTTTCATTACACACGAGTAGATATGCATGTATGTAGGTGCATGTACACATGGGAGGACTTGAGATTGTGGCTTGACATCATTCTTGATCATTTTTTACATCATTTATCAAAGCAGCTGAACCCAGAGCTTGTGAATATGACTAGTCTCCTATCAAGCTTGCTCTAGAGATCCTCTGTCTCCACCTTCCTAGGGTGGAATTTCAGGCCAGCCACCTCATGTCACCTGTCACCTGTCACCTGATATCTATGTGGATCTTAGGAATCCAAACTTTGGTCTTCATGCTTGCAGAGAAATGAAAGCCCTGTCAGCACTGATGTCCCCAGGCCATGTTACACACACACATGTACATCAACTCCTAGGCTGAGTTATCCACTAGTGTGCATACCTACCCCAGGCTGTGATACACATACACGTACATACCTACTCCTAAGTTGCCATACATGCATGGCATATATATGCGCATATGCATATGTGCATGTGTGTTCATGTATGTTCATGTGTGCATATGCACATGTGTGCATGTATGTTCATGCATGTGCATGTGTGTATGTATACATGCATATGAATGTTCATGTATGGGTATGCATGCGCATGTGTGTGCATGTATATTCATGTGTGTATTATGTGCATATGTGCATGTATGTGTGTGCATGTGTGTACGTATGTACACATGCATGTGCAGGTGCATGTGCATGTATGGGTATGTGTGAGTTTCTGCCTGCAGTAAAACTCACTTTAATCCGGTCTGGGTTCATCCTGAGAGGCGGGCTGGGCTGAAATGGAATGTGCGAGAGAAATTTGGAAGCCAGGACAAAAATATTCTGATCGAGGCTCAAAGTTTAATGTAGGAGCTCAGTTTATATAGCATGGGAAAAACCCCAGTCCCCATCCCCAGTCTTTGAAGGCACAGGTGAATGTCCATAGGCAGGTCCAAAGGATGTTGTCTTCTGGGACATCAAACGGTCTTCTCAGCAGGCGGTGGAGACACAGCCACAGCAGAGCAGCTCTGGCACATCTGAAGATTTCCACCGGTGAATCTGGACTTCGAAAGACAGCCATCAGTATAGACAGTAAAGCCTGGCAGATCTAAAGATTATAACCTCAGGTGGTCCAGTGGCAACCGAGAGCTGGGAGGCCCCAACAGGTATGCATGTGCATGTATGTGCATATGTGTGTATGTGCATGTGTGTGCATGTATATTCATACATGTATTATGTGCATGTGTTTATGCATGTGTGTTCATGTGTGTATGTATGTACACATGTGTATGTATGTGCATGTATGGGTATGCATTTGCATGTATGTGCATATGTGTGTATGTGCATGTGTGTGCATGTATATTCATACATGTATTATGTGCATGTGTTTATGCATGTGTGTTCATGTGTGTATGTATGTACACATGTGTATGTATGTGCATGTATGGGTATGCATTTGCATGTATGTGCATATGTGTTTTCATGAAGCCAGAGGTCAAAGTCATCAATGTGTTCCTTGGTCACTCACCATCTTATCTTTAGAGACATGGTCTTTCAGGTGACCTGGCAGTGGTCATCAATTCAGATAAGTGTTCTACACTGTGAATTTCCCCAGAGCTTCATCCCTTGGTGCTATTAGGATGCCAACCATTGCTCTGTATTTGGCATGTGACCTGCCTGCCACAACATTAGTCTGTTGGTCACCAGGGGCAAGGTGGCCTGCGAGTGCTTCAGCTGATGTAGTGATTGTACTGCAGGCCATTTTCCTCTGATCCAAGATTCCTGATGGTGTGGGAGGGCCACGTCCCTGCCGCCTTCACAGACACTGATGAAACATGAGCTGTGGTGACACTGAACTTCCCTGGGTGCCCTGATGACTGATTTCCCCATCTCTAATTTTATTAAAAACAAGCCTGAAAATACTTCTCGTTCCCAAACCCTTAGCACAGGGAAGCCATTTCTGTAGGAGTGAGAAATATGCTAAAAATGTTATATACATTTAAAGGCAGTCTGCGTATACAGTAAACTGATGTAGTGTATTTGTATATATTGTATCAACAACCAAGTATTTTCTCTAATTACCCAACACAGAAGCCCATGCAGGTGTCAGCTCTCCTGTTGTCCTGACAGAAACAAAGCAGGGAGGATTTATCTTGACTTGTTCTCTCATATGTTCTATCCACGTCCTCTACCCATGATGCTTCTGGGACAAGAGAAGTAGAACACTGTAGTGAGGAGTTCTACTTCTCTTCAAACGTGCTTTCCACACCATCAGGGATCTTGGATCAGACATAAATGATCTATTATTTACAATACTACTTCAGCTGAAGCTACTAGAGGCTGATCCCAAGCCCTTAGAGTCACACCCTCATCTAAAGTGAAGGCTATTTATAGAAAATTTGAGCATTGGTCAGGCTAACCAATCAGGGGCCAGCTGTCAATGAATAGTTGATTGCTCCTCCTAGTTTCCCAATATCAAAGATCTTGGTTAGGGTTTCTATTGCTGTGAAGAGACATCGCAACCATGGTAACTCTTGTAAAGGAAACATTTCATTAGGTCTGCCTTACAGGTTCGGAGGTTTAGTCCCTTATTGAAATGGTGGATAGCATGGCATGTGCAGGAAGACATGGTGCTGGAGAGGGAGGAGAGAGAGAGAGAGAGAGAGAGAGAGAGAGAGAGAGAGAGAGAGAGAGAGAGACTGGCTTGAGCTTCTGAAACCTCATAGCCTACCCTCAGTGACACACTTCCTCTAACAAGGCCACATCTCCTAATAGTGGCACTCTGTATTGACCTTTTGACATATTGGCCTATTGAATTTTCATTCAAAGTACCACAGAGAGGGCCTCTTGCACCAAGCCTGCCTGAATGCTACCATGCTCCTGCCTTGATGATAATGGACTGAAGCCAGCCCCAATTTAATGTCATCTTTATAAGAGTTGCCATGGGAGGGGGAGCATCCTCATAGAAGCTGG
>NC_034600.1:1495136-1509209 GCF_900095145.1 Mus pahari | reverse complement strand
TGATGATAATGGACTGAAGCCAGCCCCAATTTAATGTCATCTTTATAAGAGTTGCCATGGGAGGGGGAGCATCCTCATAGAAGCTGGGGGAGGGAGGATGAGAGAAGGGGGTTCTGGAGGGGAAACTGGGAAAGGGGATAACATTTGAAATGTAAGTACATAAAATATGCAATTAAAAATAAAAAAAAAAGAGTTGCTGTGGTCATTGTGTCTGTTCACAGCAGTAAGACACTAACCTTAATTCTACCTGCAATATCTGTTTGGTCACATGTGCAGTCACAGAGCAGCCAACGTCCTGGCTCCTAGGGTCGGAAATCCTGGTGAACCAGCCTAGAGTTCTCCCATACAGGTAAGAAAGTGAAGTCAGGTGTGTTCATTCTAACTGAGTGGGTACAAAACGACAGAAGACCACAGAGGAAAAGAAGAATTACGCACAATTTTATCCCTAGTAATATGTTTCTTTGGTGGTTTTTATCATCTGTGCTATTTTCACAGCTAAAGAGTGTGTTCATAGCTGTACATTCTTTTCAAATTTCATAAAAGTTCCCCGTGACATTATCTCTGTGGTAATAATTGCCAGCAGCTGCATGGTGAGCTAGAGCCAATTCTTTAATACTGGCAGTGTAAGAGATTTCAAAGCCCTGCTAAGAATTATGATTATTTCCTTATGAGATTTTGCTAGGAATGGCTACAAGAATCCAAAATGGTTTTATTATTTGTACCCGCAAGAGCTGAATGTCACCACTCTCTTCCTTCCATGATTCTTTCCTTTCCTTCCTCCCTTTGTTTCTTGTTTTCCTCTTCTGTGTCTCAGTTTTAAATAGCAGAATATGAAGGTGAAACATGGTCTGGCTATTATTAATTATTAATTATTATTATTATTATTCAACTTGACACAGACTGGAGTTATTTGGGAAGAGAAACCTTGAAAAAATGCCTCCATAAGATTGCCTGTAGGCAAGACTGTCAGGACATTTTCTTAAGGAATGATTGGTGGCTTGGTCCAGCTGACTGTAAGTGGTATCAATGCTAGGCAGGTCATCCTGGGTGAGCAAGCCACAGGGAGCAACCTAGAAAGCAGCACCCCTCCATGGTCTCTGCTTCAGTGCCTACCTCCTGGTTCCTGTTTGAGTTCCTGCCCTGACTTTCTTGAAGATGCACTATAAACTACTATCTGCAGTAAGCTCCCCCCCCCCAAGTTGGTCATGGAATTTTATCACAGAAACATAATCCAAACAAATACAGGGAATATCTCTGTCTTTCCCCTTCTTCTCTTATAAGGAAGGAACTAACTTTTTAAATATTACCCTCATTTCATTTCTGTGGCTGTGTCAAAAAGTGACACAGATGAGGAGAGGGTTGATCTGCTTTACCGTTCCAGGTCACATCCCATCTTTGGGGGATGTTAAGGCAGGAACTCAAGCAGCTGTTCACATCTCATCCACAGTCAAGAGCAGAGAGAGAATGTATATGTACTTGTTTGCTAGTGCTCTTTGCTCTAATATTGTTCAGGACTCCCTGAATAGGGAATGGTCCCACCCACAGTGGTTGGGTCTTCCATTTTTAATTACACACAGTGCTTGGGTCTTTCATTCTTACTCATTACTGCAATTTCCCACAGACAGAACCACAGATGAATCTGATCCAGGCACTTCCTTATCTCAGGCTTTCTTCACAGGTTGTTCTAGGTTGTGGCTAGTTGACATTTTATACCAGCCACCACGGCAATCTTTATGAATCCCAGTTGCAATGAAGCTCACCAGAAACCCATTTGGTTGCTTGGAAACATTTGGATTTGATGGAAAGAGTACAGTGAATAATGGGTTACCCTAAAAACGCCACTCATCGTTCTAACATCCTTCACCTGGATCATGGCGTTTCCTATAGATTTCTGCACACCCTGGGTGTGGATCTCAGCAGCCTGCTCTGTTACCGATGTGCCCATGTGGGCACAATCTCTTTTCTCTATTCATTCCCCATCAGCTTCTAGCTTTCCAGATGCACCTTGGGAGTCAGTTACAGGATAAGAGCTGTTCTGTTTGCCCCACCCTAGAAACACTCAGTTATGGGTGGAGTCTTGTCTTCAAGGCAGAGACTTAACCCACATGACAGATTCTGATGTTCGCTGTCAGCTCTGTTGGAGACTGGGGTGTAGTTGGTAGGATCTTTCATTCAGTGGTGGCTAATTGACAGACAGACTCCTAAGTAGTGAGGCATGTAGTGAACTAGCTCACATGTTCTTTGATCATCCTGAAAACATGAGACTCATTGCTGTCAGAGATACAGGGATTTGGTACTTATTTTGGTTTTAATATCTAGACAGGAAACTAGATATTTATCTAAGGCAACTAACAAATAGTAGACAAAGTTTTATTACTTACTAATGTTTGTGTTCTCTGAAGAATATGTAGGAAGATGATCACTGGGTTCCTATAGAGTCTGAAGGTTGAGACTCCATGCATAAACTAATCTCCATGTGAATTAGCCTGAGACACTGTAGAGAAAGATGCCTGGAAATGTCCTTGGGACACAGAAGGCATCGATGCAAAGCCTGATGTTACACGGAGGTCACTGTGCATAGAGATGGACTGTGGTCCAGGCCTAAGGCGTTAGTGATAACAGCTTGCCGTTTCATTGCTTGATTCATTAATTGGTCAGTACTTCAGTCATCAGCTGTTTGTGTCTTCTCCAGGAGCTTCCACAGTTCATTCTTCCAGTCTTCCCAGTGAGAGGCAGTGCTCTGAACGCACCAACTTTGTCCAAATGGCAGTGATTTTTTTTTTTTTAAAGAAAAATCTCTAATTGGTGTTTGGCCTCATTAATATTTCAGAATCATCAGCAGTTCTTGTTAAGGTCCAAACTATTATTTATGCTAAAGCTGATCACAGTTCTAAAACAAAGGAGCAGAGTGACTGTGGACTTCATTCATTCAATTTAAATCATGCTACAGTAAATTAATTTGGCTTGAAGTTTTAGGAAACAGTAATGAAAATCTGTTCATATTTTTGCCTGACTAGAAGTCAGTTGGGACCCAGGCAGCTGGAGACCAAGCTTTTATTACTAGGATGCTTTTGGGGTTGGGATGGTGCAATGCAATTAGAGCTGGGGGCTCACACGCTCACCTCTGTTTTCCTGCCATCCATTCTATTTACCTCATCCTGAGAATAAACCTTCCTCTACCCAGAAGCCTCTTCCAGTTGACACAGAATGGAAGGGTCATGTGGTCTGTGCAGGTAGAACATCAAGTCAGGCAAGGGGAGGGGTTTCTCAGTGGCACAGGCCCGCAGGGCTCCAGAATTCACCTGAGAGAGATGCCACTTCCCCATACTCTTCGTGGACAGAGTAGGGGATGGGCAAATCTCATGTGCCTTTTATCAGGATTTTTGTCTGCAAATGTTAGTTCCAGGCCTGACAAGCTCTCTGTGGTGTCCTTGGAGAGCATCTAGCTGGTCACTGGTGTGCTTTAGAGAGCAGTTTGGGCAGCTTTTGTCAACATACAAGCTTTCCCTGCCTCTGACTTAGTTCATCTAGTCTGTAGCTCCTCTGATTCTCCCTTTCCTCTTGCTCCTTTAGCCTCACAGCTGTATTTTATTCCTTACCGGTCCCACGGACACATGGTAGAATGTAGCAGGTAGAATGTGCTCCTTGCTCTAATATTGTTTAGGACTCCCTGAATAGGGAATGGTGCCACCCACAATGGTTGGGTCTTCCATTTTTAATTATACACAGAGATTGGTTCTTTCATTCTTACTCATTACTGCAATCTCCCACAGAATTTCTGTGACAATTCTGTGCTTTTATCTGTTCCCAGTATCAGCGGGTCATAGCAATATAATCTGTCAAAGATAGAGCTGAAAAGGGCAGGAAAGGCAACAGGCAAAGTCTGCACTCAGTGACCCTCTTCCTCCTCTCACCAGCTCTCCTCTGGGTTTGAATCATCACATGGGTTGGACAAGGTGATTCTTGATCATGACTGAGAAAATCAACAGAGATCACCAGGTGATGTTGTGGGAAGGGAATAAATGTCTGCACAAAAGGAGCCCCAGGGTGGAGACAGAGCAGCACAGTAGGACTATGGAGGTCTAAGCAGTTCCTGAAGGAGAAGAGCCAGATGTTGGCCAGGATGTGGGCTTGTGTATTCATGTATACATCTTTGTGTAGATGAGAGGAAATTGAGGTTGTTTGTTGTCTTGTGAAAAATATTCCAGAAATAAGGTTGATAAGGAAGCTCAGAAGGGAGAAAGAGGACTGGCTGGAGTGAAGATGTTGGTTGGTAGGTGTGATGGTTTCTATATGTTTGGCTCAGGGAATGGTACTATTCGAAAGTGTGGCCCTTTCACCTCGCTCTAGTCAGAATGGCTAAGATAAAAAACTCAGATGGCAGCAGATGCTGGTGAGGATGTAGACAAAGAGGAACACTCCTCCATTGCTGGTGGGATTGTAAGCTGGTACAAGCACTCTGGAAATCAGTTTGGTGGTTCCTAAGAAAATTGGACATAGTACTACTCGATGATCCAGCAATAACACTCCTGGGCGTATGCCCAGAAGATGCTCCAATGTGTAATAAGGACACATGCTCCACTATGTTCATAGCAGCCTTATTTATAATAGCCAGAAGCTGGAAAGAACCCAGATGTCCCTCAACAGAGGAATGGATACAGAAAATGTGGTACGTTTACACAATGGAGTACTACGCAGGTATTAAAAACAATGAATTTATGAAATTCTTAGACAAATGGATGTATCTGGAGGCTATCATACTAAGTGAGGTAACCCAACCACAAAAGAACACACATGATATGCACTCACTGATAAATGGATATTAGTCAAGAAGCTCAGAATACCCAAGATACAATTTGCAAAACACATGAAACTCAAGAATAAGGAAGACCAAAGTGTGGATACTTGGATCCTTCTTAGAAGGGGGAATAAAACACCCATGGAAGGAGTTACAGAGACAAACTTTGGAGCAGAGACTGAAGGAATGACTACCTAGAGACTGCCCCACCTGGGAATCCAACCCATAAACAACCACCAAACCCAGACACTATCGCAGATGCCAACAAGATTTTGCTGACGGGAGCCTGATATAGCTGTCTCCTGAGAGGCTCTGCCAGTGCCTGGCAAATACAGAAGTGGATGCTCACAGTCATCTATTGGACAGAGCACAGGGTCCCCAATGAAGGAGCAAGAGAAAGTACCCATGGAGATGAAGGGTTTTGCAGTTCCATAGGAGGAATAACAATATGAACTAACCAGTACCCCCAGAGCTCCCTGGGACTAAAGCACCAACCAAAGAAAACACTTGGTGGGGCTCATGGTTCTAGCTGCATATGTAGCAGAGGATGGCCTAGTCAGTCATCAATGGAAGGAGAGGTCCTGTGAAGATTATATGCCCCAATATAGGGACTTCCAGGGCCAGGAAGCAGGAGTGGGTGGGTTGGGGAGCAGGGGGGAGGGCAGAGGGGTTAGGAGGTTTTCTGAGGGGAAACCAGGAAAGGGGATAATGTTTGAAATGTAAATAAAGAAAATATCTAATAAAAAAATAGAAGAAGGTGTGGCCTTGTTGGAGTAGGTGTGTCACTGTGGGCATGGGCTTTAAGACCCTTATCCAGTATTCTGCTAGCAGCCTGCAGATGAAGATGTAGAACTTTCAACTCCTCCTGCACCATGTCTGCCTGGACACTGCCATGCTCCTGTCTTGATGATCATGGACTGAACCTCTGAACCTGTAAGCCAGCCCCAATTAAATGTTTTTATAAGATTTGCCTTGGTCATGGTGTCTGTTCACAGCAGTAAAACCCTAACTAAGACAATAAGGGATAGGGAAAATTGAGGAACTTTCTGGATAAAATAGTGAAGGAAAGCATCTTAGCACTGGAGAGGTATGGAACAACAAAGTGGCATGCAAGGATAGTGTCAGGTTATGAGGATGGGCAGGCTGGCAGAGAAGGGAGTGACGTCCTTCATGACAGACTTGAGACCCTTCTTCCTGCATCTTTGCCTTTCCCAATGCTAGTGTGGCTGCTGAGCATGGGACATCCAGAAACTTCGGAGAAGAGAGAGAGCATGCTAGGTGAGAGCCGTCATGAAAACAGGCCTCTAGTCAAACCTGGGAAAGGATCTTGCATCTCCTGGTTCATTCAGGGTCACAGGCAGCTGTGCTGAGCTGCTGGGGAAGAGCAGCTTCCAGACAGCTATACCAGCTGAGTGACTCAGCCACTCAGTGTGGAGCACCCTCCACGGTCCATTTCTCTTGGTTTTCTCATGATCCATTTCTCCTCATCTTTTAGCATCTTCTGATTTATCCTTCTTCAGATCTCACTACCTGACTTTGGGGTCCTGACATAAAAATTGAAAATCTCACACATTCAGAACTGCAAGATGAACCACAGTACACATGGGGAGCCCACAGATGACCCCTGCCTTCCTGTCCCTTCTCCGTTTGCACACGTCTACCCTTGTCACTTCTGCACACACTCAAAATCCATCTCATCGTGCTCACCCAAGCATCTGCTACGATTTCTCTCATGGACTTACCTTTCCTTGATTAAAATATACAACCTATATAGCTGTCGACTGAGAGTAAGTGAGAACTTCACTGTGCAAGGCCAAGGCAGGGAAGCTGTGTCTCCTGCACAGCTGCACAGGAGAAACCGCCAACCCATCCTGGGATCGTGAGTGTGCCAGTGTGTGGTAGTCATTTAATTCATACACACCAAGGTTCTGCCCCGTGATGAAGGCAAGCAAAGACGTGAACTGCAGGGTCGGATTTACCTCTAATCCCGGAAAAGATGTGGCCCTGCAAACATTTCAGTGAAGTGATAGATAGCCTTGACCTGAGTTACTCCATTTGGAGTCTAAATGCCATAAAAGAATGATGTCATGACTCGTCTTGGAGAGTACGCAGCCACCACCTGCTGGCAGAGCAAGAGGCACAGACTGGTGATCTATTTGTACTGATAAATACGACACCTGAGAATATATCAATTTCCAGAAATACCAGACAAGTGGGCTTATCAGTCACACCAGCTGTGGCCCCTAGACCTGGGATGGCAGAAGAAGAATTTCTTCAAGCAAGAGTGTGGCAGGCACACTGACTAGTCCCGGCCTCATCCAGGAAGATTGCCGGAGGAGATTCCTGCCTCTGTTCCGGGGAACTCTCTTAAATGCAGTTTCACCTGCCTGGGGCACCCAGCAGACTTCCCCCCACACTCAACACAGCTTGTCATGTGGCCCTGCATCTGACAGCTCTGTGATTCCCAGGCCTCCTTACCTAGCTCTTGGTGGGCCGGGCCGTGGGCCGTTCTCTCTGCCTGTGTTAGCTCTGCGACTCTAAACTCTGCACCCATTTAACCATTTCTTAGCCACTCTGTAATTGTGTGAAGTATAATGTATGACCTGAGATGCAGATCGGCAGAAAGGAGATTTCGATTGCCAGTTGGCCAAGCTACTGACAAGATCAGAATGAGTGGGCAGATTGCGGCCAGCGAAAGTGCTAGAGCTTATGAATTTGTTGTTTAACAAATCGTACTGTGGAAACACGACCGTGTGTATTTCCTTTTAAAGATTATTTTATTATTGTGTGAGTGTGCATCTGTGTATGATGTGTGCATGATGTGGATGGGGGTGCGTGCATGTCAGAGTCTGTAGAAGGTAGAAGGCAACTTCATGGATTTAGTTTCCTTCTTCTTCCTTTATATGAATTGAGAGGATTGGAATCAAGTCAGTAGGCATGTATGGAAACTGTTTTTACCCACTAGCCATCTTGCTGGCCCTGGACATTGATCTCTTTGACACATGTTCACTACAAGACCCAATAGTAAAACAAGAAAACATCTGGCTTCCTTCTGGGGTTTTTTCTTTGCTGATATCCTGGATACTCGGCCACCTGGATTCTCTCATCAGCCCCTGGGAAGCTGATCCTGGAAGCCAAGCGCATTCAGACAGGTCCTGCCGACTTAGTTAATACAAGCTGAGGGTATGTTGCTCGTCCTCCGGGGAGGGCTTGCCTCTGAAGATCTGTGCACACACCATCCACCATGCCGCCTCCAGGCCTTCTACCACAGTGTGGAGAGAGCCTAGAAGACCTTGAAAGATGATCAGGGTCTCCTGTCTTCCTCCCCTGAGAGATGGGTAGGGGACATCTCAGAGCATGCCTCTTGTCTTCATGAGATCATGACCTGAGGTCATAGTGGATGCAAAACCACTATGCAAAACCCAAGGCACGGAGGAGGAGCGGTTCAGAGCATGTCAGTGTCTGTAACGGTGGCCCCCACATCCTCTTCCTCGCTGAGTGGCTGTATGACCTTGAGAGGTAACGTGACCACGCATTGTGTGTGGAGTGTTAGGTGTAGTGATGTCTGTCAGGACTGGTGTGAGGAGCTCATGAGTTAAAACATTTAAGTTGTGTTTGTCAAAGTCTGCTCTGCCAATGGCCAGACATAGGTGACTCTGTGTTTTTCCTGTCCCGGACTCCCTGCCTGCACTCAGGGATAGGGCTGCATGAAGTGCCTGCCCCCTTAAAGCCCATCTCTGCTTATGTCCTGACGGGCTGTACAATTGCATTTGGATTCTGTGATGAGGATTACTGTCTGACTTCATAGCCATGAATTGGGAAGGGACAACACACTTTGGAGAGCTCTGTATATATACTTACATTCTGGGTTTATTAGAAACTATTGCAATTGGGAAAAATTTCGGGAATACATCGTTTAAGCATTGGCATGACCACTTTTGGAGTACGCATCATAATGGAAGCAGGGAGCAAGGGCCTGCTCAAGCCCCTTAACGCACTGTGCATCTTTCTGACCTGAAGGTAAGGCTGATCTGGGAGGTTTGAGAATAAAGTATCTGTTTAACTGGCAATAAAATTTAGAGCAATTTAATAGGATCAATTCTTGCTGCTGCTGTTCCTTCTTTTCCTTTCCAAAAATAAAATATTATGTACAGCTGGCCTTGTAGCCATCTGTTTGGGGCCAGTTTGTCTGCAGAAGAGCTAATTAAAGGAAAAAAAAAAAGGATTTGTCATCTTAAGGAATGCTTACAACTCTCAGGGGAGCAGAGCCTTGTTAGAAAAATCGTCCTGGTTTGTTGTTTGCGTTGTTGCTTATGTGATGTCTAATTTACATTAGCTCTGATGTGCCATCAGCATAGATGCCTGTTTTCAAATAGAGCGTGCACCGTCCTCAGAGGGTCAGACTTTCAATTATTATGACATTCTCTTATTGCTGTGGCCTAGTTTTTCCTTAGTATATATTTTACCAATTAATTAATTTATTTGTGTGTGTGTGTGTGTAGGTCAGAAGACCATTTTGGAAGTTAGTTTTCTCCTTTGAGCATGTGGGATATGCAAATTGAAGTCAGGTTGTCAGGTTCTGTCCACTCAGCCATCCTGCTGGCTCTATGGTGAACTTCCCTCCCTCCCTCCCTCCCTCCCTCCCTCCCTCCCTCCTCCTCCCCCTCCTCCTCCTCCTCCTTCTTCTCTCTCTCTCTCTCCCCCCTCCTTTCTTATACTGGCAGATATGCATACACACACACACACACACACACACACACACACACACACACACACACATGATTGCATCTTACCGCTAAAACCATGCTTCAGTGTGCATGTCACTGGCATTGAAGCCCTTCACATTTTTGTACAACCATCACCGTTATCTGTTGGCGACACATTTTCATCACTCAGCTACCAAGGACTATTTCTGTTAGGTAAGCATCAGGCAGCTGTGCACCAGGGGCCTCGAGTGCTGATCCCATTGGGGGGCAGAGCTGCTTTTGTTCCCTGAGGGCAGCAGGGACAGGGTAGGAGGACAGATTTTCCTTAGGATTTTCATCCCATTTGCAAGGGACTTGGGATGGTCACCAGGGATGGATGAACAATTTTTCTTCAACATAAATGCTATATTTTCCCAGAACATAGTATGCTCCTTTGTTAATTTCTGGGGGTGGGGATTAAGTAAAAATTTTAATTTATGTACCACTTTCCCATTTCCTGCCCCTACCCCTGATTTTCCAGCCATTAAGCATCTAAGAAAATGTAGTTGCTTGTTGGCTTTGGAGAAAGGTAGTGAAAGGCAAAGGCAGGTGGTAAATCCTGCTCCCATTTTATCCATTGGTTTCTGAAGTTCTCTTCAGATGGGGGGGGGCTCTTGTCAGAAACTCATGTGTGTTTTGGGGTGTCAATGTGGCTGACAAGAGTCCCTTTAAGGCCAATTGTTTCCTTTTGATACAAATGTTGTTAAATTCTATTCTCACTGATTCCCAGTGAAGCTCCCCACACAAGCTGTGGGACACCACCTACTTCACATTTCATCTGTAAAAGTCCATTCGATGTGCACACCTCCTGCTTCAGCCTACAGACTTGAAAATGAACCCTGAGTACTTTAAAGTCTCAGCTCCTTAAAAATAGCTAATCTTGCTTGTTCTGTTAAATTCATTTAAGAAGTTATCAATTAATATTTGGACATAGTTTATACTCTACTGTGCTAAGTTCATGTGATACCTGTTAAGAGTGGAACCTTTATCTTATTAGAGGTCACAGAAATTATCTGTAGCTGGCAAGATCATGCCTCTGCTAGAGCATGAGACAAATCATAATCAGCTGGAGTGAAGCAGCCCACAGCCCATACCTGGGATTAAAATGAAAGTACATTCTTATATTTCTGTGTATTTTTTTTTTAATTCCCAAATTCTCACCATACAGATTCACCTGCCACTGTCTTTTAAATACTGAGATTAAAGGCGTGCACCACCATTACCAGCTATGTTACTTTTATCATGCTATATATAACTCTATATAAATAAAGGTGCTGGTGTTTAAAAAAGTCATTTAAGTCTAAAATACATATACCCACAGACATAGTACATAACACATTTTATCTAATTAGTATGCTCTATCTCTTCCAAGAAATAGTACATTTCATCTTTCTATCTTTTGAAATATCTTATATCTTACATCCCTGAAATTACACTTATCAGCTATAGTTAATTTCTCTCTTTTAAAAGTAATTTGTCTTCATTATAAAATTTCATGACAAAAATATTTCCATTTGTATAGGTTGTAGCATTCGAAGTCAATCTATAATGAGTTAGATTCTACTGAACTTCTGATATGAAAGACAACCTCTAGAATTCTAAAATATCATTCTGAGCCACGAGCTGAGGGAAACCAGCAACCTTCCCCAGCACAGCATCAGAGCACTGAGGCTTCAGATGACACCAGCAGGGCTAGACGGTCTCCACACTTTGTAATAATGTGCGCAGAGTTTTGCTTTCTTTAAAAAATGTATTGATCTATTTTAATTTTTACAAACCATTGAGTCCAGTTTGTATGGTCTGATACTCCTGGTTGTGGAGCCATCAGCTGTGGTTGTCTTACCAGGAGGCAGATGTCTAAGAAAAAAAAAAAAATCTAGCTTACTCCCCTAGGAGCTCAGAGATGCAGGCTTCTGCCCTGCCCCCCACACCTCTCACACCATGATGGGATGTTGACTGGCTTGATCCAGTGCAGTGCAGGCAGTCACAGCTGCTGTGGGTTCCTGAGTGGAGTCCTGTCAAGTCCCAAAGTCACAGCTTCACTCTGGTCCTCCCTGGCCTCTGGCTCTTACAATCTTTCCAGTCCTTTTCATTTTGCAAGGTTCTTAAGGCTCAGGGAAGGGGGGAAGGGTGTTGTGCTGTGATGTCAATGTCCCCTTTGTGGCTGAAGGTCCTCAAGGCTCATGGGGGGGGTGGGGCACTGTGATGTCTAGGTTCTACTTGTGGTGAGCACTGCACTGAAACATTCTCTGTACATGGATCAGTTTCACATTTCTGCATTTGCTGACATCCGCTGAACAAAGAAACTTCTCAGATGAGATCTCAGAGCAGGGCAACTTTGTATTTAGAGAGATACAAATCTAGAGGGCAGTTTGATACTATGCACAGCACCTTCCAGTATAGGAGAGCTGGCCAGCAGGGAGAGGCTTTCTAGTTGTTACTAGTTTCTGCTTGTCCTGTAACCATGTGTATTATCTTCCGCTGGGTCTTACCATCAAGTTCTGGAGGGAAAGCAAGAACAACAGCCTTTATTGTTTTGTGTGTTTTTGCGATTCTTCTGACAACAAAACAAAACAAAACAACAACAACACAGACAAACCTCGAGAAGATGTATCCTCTAGCTGGCATTGGGTTCTTTATTTAGCAATCTATGGAAGCTGTGGATCTCTGTTCAAGACTGGAGTGACGCTGAGTTAGGGCCACAGGGAAGTGTTACAAGATGTGGTATTTTAATGCCAACCAAGACATGTTCAGACAGATAGCTGGCTGATCCTGAGACATTCTTTTTTTTTTTTTAAATTTTATTTGTAATTCATTTTTTACACTCCATATTCCATTCCCTGCCCCTCCCTATCCACTCTCCGACTGCTCCATATCCCACACCTCCTCCCCATCCCATTCGTCTCCATGCGGTTGCCCCTATCCCCCATCCCACCTGACCGCTAAACTCCCTGGGCCTCCAGTCTCTTGAGGATTAGGTTCATCATCTATGAATGAACACAGACCTGGAAGTCCTCTAGTGTATGTGTTGGAGACCTCATATCAGCTGGTGTATGCTGTCTGTTTGGTGGCCCAGTGTTTGAAAGATCTTGGGTTTCCAGATTAATTGAGACTGTTGGTACTCCTACAGAATTGCCCTTCTCCTCAGCTTCTTTAAGCCTTCCCTAATTCAACAAAAGGGGTCAGCTGCTTCTGTCCATTAGTTGGGTGCAAATAACAACATCTGACTCTTTCAGCTGCTAGTTGGGTCATGATAGATCCCTTTTTGTGAGCAGTCCATAGCCTCCATAATAGTATCAGGCCTTGGAATCTCCGCTTGAGCTGGATAACACTTTGGCCTGCTGAGACATTCCTGATGCCTGTCTATCTCCAGCAGTGATGGGGTTGTCGACAGTCACTCTGTTATGAGGAAATCACAGCATGAAGGAGTGGAGTAGACACCCAGTGGTGTCATGGGATACTTGTCATCAGTTGCAAGACCTCCATGGATGGGATTGTCCACACTGTCCCTCAAGACATACCGATGATGACAATACACACTGCTGGAGAGGCCTTGGATGAAAGCCATGTTAATCTCCCAGGAAGAGGGTGTGCATGGTACTGGACAGTCTACCTGCATGGGCCTCCGTGGAGGTTTTGTCCAGCCCCATTTGGATGGTAGACTGGAGACGAGGATGACGGTTAGGACAGAGATCCCCAATAAAAGGCACAGCTGCCATGGTACTTGACTCACAGCAGAGATGCAGGCCAGGGGAGCATGAGAGGGTTGAGTGTGATAAGGAAGTCTCCTGAGACCTGCTAGAGCCACATGCTAGGCTTTGGAATATATTCAAATGCCTAGCAGAGGGTTGAGCTGCTGGCAACGAATGGGCCTATGGCTAAGAAGAGAAGCCAGGTATACTGCAGTGTGTTAGTGTGAACCATCCAGCTGCACACCGACGTGCCACCTCCCCATTGAGCTAGAAATGCCTCTGGGCTTTCCAGCTCTCTCTCGTTAGCTAACTTGAACCTAGAATCCCATGGAATTTCATGAAATACAACTACCTCTGTACAGGAGAGCACAGGGCCTCAGAGGATAACACATTGTAGCCTCCCCCAACCTTGAGCAGGCTGATTCAGACCTAAGTTGCCACTGTGAATGAGGCCACCTGGGGTGGAGCCTTCAGACCTAGATGGTTCTATTGTTCTGTCACCAAGGTGGTTCTATTGTTCTGCCATTGTTGCTGTTTTTCTCCAAGTCGCTGCTACCTGCTGAGAGGCTGAACCTGCCTTCCTGAGAAATTCCTGAGACAGTAGGCAACCTGGCCATTGATACCTGTACTGGCTAGTTTTGTGTCAACTTGACACAGGCTGGAGTTATCACAGAGAAAGGAGCTTCAGCTGGGGAAGTGCCTCCATGAGATCCAGCTGTGGGGCATTTCCTCAATTAGTGATCAAGGGGGAAGGGCCCCTTGTGGGTGGTGCCATCTCTGGGCTGGTAGTCTTGGGTTCTATAAGAGAGCAGGCTGAGCAAGCCAGGGGAAGCAAGCC